>NC_083463.1:9705312-9965312 GCF_030014155.1 Tachysurus vachellii
GTTCAGGCAAGAGACAAGAAAAGGCAAATTACAACAGCAGACAAGCCTCTGCTTGTGAGGGCCATCAAACCATCACTCACTACTAAAAGACTGTGGGGATCTGACTCTAGTCACCGGTCATACTGTGTGCTAATGAAGAACTTCACAACAGAGTTGCCTTTTTTTGCCCTGTTTTCACTCTCTTTTCATCAGCTCAGCACCAGGAGTCATTTTCCTCTCCTTTATTTATTGTACATAGAGTTCTACAAGCACTTCAACAAGTCAAACTACATGTTTCGGTTCGTCTGGTATCCCCCTAGGTTGTTTTAAAGAAGCATCAAATTGTCTGCCTTAATCTCTGTAGCTATACACAGACTCTTTTTTGCCAACATCATCATCAGAAAGTACTGTATATCAGACTGTAGAAACAATTAAGCTGTCTGTATCAGACTGTAGAAACACGTAAGCTGTCTGTATCAGACTGTAGAAACACGTAAGCTGTCTGTATCAGACTGTAGAAACACTTAAGCTGTCTGTATCAGACTGTAGAAACACTTAAGCTGTCTGTATCAGACTGTAGAAACACGTAAGCTGTCTGTATCAGACTGTAGAAACACGTAAGCTGTCAGTATCAGACTGTAGAAACACGTAAGCTGTCTGTATCAGACTGTAGAAACACTTAAGCTGTCTGTATCAGACTGTAGAAACACTTAAGCTGTCTGTATCAGACTGTAGAAACACTTAAGCTGTCTGTATCAGACTGTAGAAACACTTAAGCTGTCTGTATCAGACTGTAGAAACACGTAAGCTGTCTGTATCAGACTGTAGAAACACGTAAGCTGTCTGTATCAGACTGTAGAAACACTTAAGCTGTCTGTATCAGACTGTAGAAACACGTAAGCTGTCTGTATCAGACTGTAGAAACACTTAAGCTGTCTGTATCAGACTGTAGAAATACATAAGCTGTCTGTATCAGACTGTAGAAACACTTAAGCTGTCTGTATCAGACTGTAGAAACACATAAGCTGTCTGTATCAGACTGTAGAAACACATAAGCTGTCTGTATCAGACTGTAGAGACACGTAAGCTGTCTGTATCAGACTGTAGAGACACGTAAGCTGTCTGTATCAGACTGTAGAAACACGTAAGCTGTCTGTATCAGACTGTAGAAACACGTAAGCTGTCTGTATCAGACTGTAGAAACACTTAAGCTGTCTGTATCAGACTGTAGAAACACGTAAGCTGTCTGTATCAGACTGTAGAAACACTTAAGCTGTCTGTATCAGACTGTAGAAATACATAAGCTGTCTGTATCAGACTGTAGAAACACTTAAGCTGTCTGTATCAGACTGTAGAAACACGTAAGCTGTCTGTATCAGACTGTAGAAACACGTAAGCTGTCAGTATCAGACTGTAGAAACACGTAAGCTGTCTGTATCAGACTGTAGAAACACTTAAGCTGTCTGTATCAGACTGTAGAAACACATAAGCTGTCTGTATCAGACTGTAGAAACACGTAAGCTGTCTGTATCAGACTGTAGAAACACTTAAGCTGTCTGTATCAGACTGTAGAAACACGTAAGCTGTCTGTATCAGACTGTAGAAACATTTAAGCTGTCTGTATCAGACTGTAGAAACACGTAAGCTGTCTGTATCAGACTGTAGAAACACTTAAGCTGTCTGTATCAGACTGTAGAAACACTTAAGCTGTCTGTATCAGACTGTAGAAACACATAAGCTGTCTGTATCAGACTGTAGAAACACGTAAGCTGTCTGTATCAGACTGTAGAAACACTTAAGCTGTCTGTATCAGACTGTAGAAACACTTAAGCTGTCTGTATCAGACTGTAGAAACACGTAAGCTGTCTGTATCAGACTGTAGAAACATTTAAGCTGTCTGTATCAGACTGTAGAAACACTTAAGCTGTCTGTATCAGACTGTAGAAACACGTAAGCTGTCTGTATCAGACTGTAGAAACACATAAGACACATAAGCTGGTATCATGTGAAGTAACATCTAGGGTTGCAAGGTCTTCATAATAAAACCAGCCCAATGGCTATTCAGGATGAACTTGTCCTTTAACTTGTGGCTTTTACTGTGTCTGTGGATGTAGAGGACACAGTGTACCAGTAACTGTACATTATCTATAAAAATAAATAAATAAATCCTGACAATAAAACCATCATAAAATAGTTGTTTATAAAGACTATAAATTATTATATACTGTACCCTTGTACAGTGCTTTTATCTCTACAAGGAAGCAGTCACTGTACTTCACTGTATGAAGTCGTCAGTAGGAGTTCGTACTCTTAATAAGGTTAAGGTTAAGGTTATATATATAAACAACCTTCTTAACACTCTTCCTATTTATTTCTTTTCAGTGATTAGAAACGTATCGCTGTCGGCTCCTATAAACTAGATTTTGTGATTTGATTGTATTCTGCCTCATTGTAAGCCATTTTAGACAAAAACATCTGGCGAACAAATACATGTAAATGTAATGATTAGCTATAATAAGAGTAAGTACAGAAGGGAAATGGAACATCTGTCATCATGGTGGAGAAGTAACATGCTGAAACTGTACACCACTGAAACTGCTGAAATGATTCTAGACATTCGTAAACAAACTTTCCACTGTTTTCTTTGGAAAGCCAATGATGACAACGGCTACTTTAGGTTCTTATAAACTGCCAGTTTCAACATTAGCTGCGGCTGTAGGGCTCCAGTTTTAGATTCTCCATTTTTTTGTAAAAAAAAAATGTCTTGTTGGGTAACAGGAACGTACAGTATATTGTAAGGTCCTATATTGCAGATTAATATCATAAATCATGATATCATTAAAAAAAAATGTATAAAAGAAACTGATGTAAGATAAATAAAACACATCAGGACTATGCAACTATGTTTGCTTAAGACCGTGTAATTTTCTTAAAACAGGAAACATGTTTGCCTTGTTTTATTCATTGTATATCATGTTTTTGATTTATTAACTGAAAAGAAAAAAATTCAAAGGAATTATTGGTACAGTACTACTGGGCATCCATTAAAAATCTGTTGGTATTTTTATGAGCCAATTTATGAGCAGGTTATCAAGCTTAGTCAGAAGGTGTGGCCGCTCAGATACTGATCTCTGTAAATCTCTGTAAATCCGATAGAGGGTTGAATATGGAAACCCTCCCATCTAGGACACAGACTGTTCCTGATGCTTTCCTCTGGCAAACACATTAAATAGATTTTGACCAAAAGCAGCAGGTGCCTGACGGCTTTCTTCTCCGCTCCAATATCTCTGGTTAATCAGCAACCGCGATCGACCTCACTCCCTCTACAGCTCCCATTCCCCTTCATCTAACCTCTAGCAACTCTAAACTCTATCATCTTTACTCTATAGCAATACTGACCATTAAAGATACACTGAGTCCCTGAGCTAATAAAGGTATAATGCACAGCTTGCTCAAGGCTTTCAATCAGTTACAGGATAAATTGTAATTCTTTAAAACACTTCTTTTATTTTTCATTTGCTCTCAGGCTTTAGAAAACCTGATATTGACTTTCAACATTTCTTGTTTCTTTGAAGAATAAATATGACTTTTTACCATTGCTGTGTTTTACCCACTGTTTTTTCGCAACTGGTTTTATGCAACAGTTACAAAAAAAAAGCTCTGACAAAGAGCATTGCACAAATTGCAGCCTCTGTATCATATCAATCATATTATACAGTTGGTATTGAATGTTGTGGTAGAAAATGTTGAGAATGTGACAAAACGGATTTTGTATACGATGAAGCGCGTCTGATACGTCTGATGGTCGCCTTTATCATAGATAGATCTTTCAACAGGTTATTAAATAAAACATACTTTGAAATCAACACTATAGCGATTAATAGAAGATGAAGATGGATCTAATATGATGCCTGTCTTAGTCTTTGGATTTGAATTCTATTGAAAACCTGAGGTCTGAATTGAAAAGCCAAAAATATAGTAATGTATAGGAGTTTTTTTTGTGAGTAAAAACATATCAATATATCTCCTATTGAATGTTATTTTCCATATCCATGTATTTCATTCATTCTTATGAAAGGTGCCAATGATTCTGGAAGGCACTGTAATTTCTCTCACCTTTTCCTGCCTGTCCTTCATGCAGCAATCTGTTTCTCCCCATACACAGTATGCGGAAACAAAATGCTAAAATTGTAGGTGTCATTTGTACTGATTGGTGATAACATGGTGGAAAGAACATTTAACTTCAAGCACAACATGGATGCTTAGGTAATAATTCACTACATGCAGACTTGCTTATTGCTCAGTGTGTGATCTCATGGCTCCGACTGCCGTGTCCTATATAGCTCATATTTGTCCCATATAGACATGAATGAGTACAGTATATCACAATATCATTCCTGTTTATTAAAAGGGAAAGAAAAACATCCAACAAGCTACCCATACTCCTCATTGTAATCTTTTTCCTTCTTTTAGTAATGAGATCTTTTTTTATTCACCCATCCCTCAGGACATAATATCTGGAGCTGTTCTAACTCTATGTTGGGAGGCATTATGCAGAGTTAATAAACACAAACATGCAAGGAGTCTTTAAAATAAAGTTCTCTCTATTAAGTTATTCAGACAACTCCTGTTTGCATTCTGTGGTCTCTGAGGTAACATTCTTTATTTACAGTATGAAGGGCTGCTTGCTGGTATATATGCTAATATAAAAATGATATTAAATCATGTCATTTATCGCTAGTATTTTTTGACAAATCAAAAACCATAGAACTGCTTAATTCAAATTTCATCAAAACTAATGTTAAACCTTTATTTCCATTATTTTTATTTATTTAATTCTTTCTTTTTATTACTAAATGTCTGAATTACTCAGATGTGCCGCATCTCTGCGATAACGATGTCATCTCTTAAATAGCAGCTCTGCAACCCGAAAAAAGAAAGAACAGTTGGGAGAAGTTCAATGTTCACTAGCAAATTTCCACCACACAACTCAACGTATGTAGAGCAGGTCATCAACTGATGAATCACAGTCTAGATGCAGACCTAGCGAAGTATTTCAGTAGATGCTTTCATTCGTCTGTCCATCCATCCATTCATCCATCTTTCTATCTATTCATTCATCTATCTATCTATCTATCTATCTATCTATCTATCTATCTATCTATCTATCTATCTATCCATCCATCCATCCATCCATCCATCCATCCATCTATCTATCCATTCATTCATCCTTCCATCCATCCATCCAGCCTTACATTCTTGGGACTCATGGCATAAGGCAGTATACACCCTGAATATAATGCCAGTCTATGACAGGGCTGTTTATTTAGTTTCAACAGCAAATACAGCTGTAGGTAACAACTGAGTTGAAGGTGAGGGACTTTGCTCAAATACTCAAATATGGCCGTTTGGCAGTGCTAGGATATGAACACACAACCTTTAACTCTGCAGGAAGTCCAAAATGTCTCTACATTTAGAGGAGCTTTATTAACGTTGTGGTTATTTCTTTGTAAACACAAAGAAACAGAGTCGTTTGGTCATGTGTCATGTATAATGTTCTCGCATTGTTTCCTGTTAAAGTGTACTGCAGGTTTGTGACAACCTCTTGAACCCTACCATAAAAATGATTTCAATACTTTCTTCTTTTTACCTTCATTACCTCTTTGAAGGTTATCTGAAAATTTTCAATATGAATGGAGACTTTTTGGACATCACCTTAGCCATCAAATGTAGCTCAACTAGCATGCGATAATCTAATGTCGTCTTTTAATTGAATCAACACAAGCTAGCTGAGCTTGTTGCTAGCTGTGATGGCTAAGTGTTTACTATGTAATACCGCATATTAAATTATATAAATGTGTTTTATAGTTTACTGTAATTTTTTAACAGATTGCCTGTAAATCAGTACCCTTTTTGGACTGATAAAAAATGGGCAACAAAACATAATGTCAGCCTGAGAATTATGCATTTATTTTTCTTTTCAATGAGGGTGAAAACAAAAATATTACACATCTTAAGCCTACCCAGTCTTTTGATAGGTTATGTTAAAATCACTTTACTCTGTCCATTTTATTGATTTTAAATCACAAGTTAGTGTGTATAGGCAGATCACAGAATATTCTTTTATAAATTGAAAGCTCTGGCATTCACCACTATTACGAACTGCTCATTTTAGGAGATTTTGTTTCAGCATGACAGCTGAAAACCACATAATTTAATCTGAATACTCAGCATGACAGGCTGATAGGTTTCCTGACACCTGCTGAAAGAAAAGCCACTTTATGTCATGATGCTGTTCTCACTAATAGATCCTCATCATCTACTGTATGTGACATGTGAAAAAAAAATGCTAACACACTTCAGGTGCTAGAAATCAGAGCTTCCTTTACTGGCATGTGAAATCCGCACTAGTAATGAAATCTGAAAAATCTAAAATGAGGCATAGTAGAAGTAAAATGTTGTGTAGTACATCTGCACGACAGCAATACTGCCGGGTTTGATTAATGTCATGTAGCACTGACCTACAACTGCATTGTCTCTTATGAGCACATACAGCCTTTCTTCCTAAATCCTGTGGCTTTTTTTAGCATGCAGAATTTTAAAAGAGAAGAAGTAGCTCAATGACCTCAATGCTTTTTGGATCTTTAGTCTGAGACACTATGAGGCTACAAGTATAGCTGTGAATAGAAGGCTCATTCGTCTATACTGATATATCTGGCACACAGGTGGTCTTATAGTAAGTGTATAATGGATCCCAACAAACACACAAACACACACTCAGATATAGTTATGGACTCCACAGGCACACCCACACACACACACACACATGCAGGCGGCTCCAGCAGCTGCTGTATAATTAACTCACTGAAGATACTTACACCTAATTGACAAGAGAGGCCAAAATTTTGACTAAAAATATATACCTTTGGTATGATGTGAAAGGGAAACAGATGCATTTTGAAAGGGAAAAGATAAGTCTCACATACACCACTGATTTCCCAACAGACCTCTTCTTTCTCATTTCAAAACACATTCTAAAAAAGCTTGTTTGTTACCCACAAATGAGTTGGTCGACAGGCAGACGTTAATTACATGCTCACGTGTTTACAGGTGCCGTAATGTAGCAGTCCTACAGTCTTGTAATGATCAAACTGTGATCACGCAGCCTCACTTCCACATTTTCCACTTTCCGGGTTCTACATCTGTTGATGAAGTCAATGTCACACCTGGCTGCCCAGTTTTTCTAACATCTGCTAGAGCTGAGCTCTCAAGTATATATTCTGCCTCTGAGCTTCATCTGCAGGCCTGAAAACGATTTGTTCAGGCGTTCGGTTTGTTCTCTGACGAGCCGTCACCAAGCTGACAGCTGTGATTACGGTACTGAGAATAATGCAATAGAATTGGCAGAAGCACAGTACTGCTGGATATGCTAATGAGCTGAAAACAGAAATGATTAGTTGAGAAGAAATAATGTCTGGTAATGATGATGCATACACAGAGCCTAACACTTTACATCCACTAGCTAACATTATTACTGGATTAATGAACATAGAGAAATGAACTTAGCACTTAACTTAAAAAAGATGTGATTAATGTTAACAAAGTAAGTGTTAAACATGTGTTAATTGATGTTTGTTCACGTGTTAATGCAACAGGCCTAGAATGACTAAAAATAAGCCTTAATAAACTTTAATTCAGTTCTAGCTTATTCAATATGGGAACATTTTCTTCAGCTAAGTAACATAAACATGTTAGAGGTTTATATTGGTCAGTGCAGACTACGATTTATGTTAATGTGATATAAATTAGTTACTTCATTGATGTTTTTGTTACTTATGCTGTTAGTGGTTTAAGACTTTGTTTAATTATTTATTTAATTATTTGCTTAATTAATTAAGACATTAAATAAAGGCAGTTTGTTTTAAATTCATTTCTTATTTTTTAATACAGTCTAAGGTTTTCATTTCACTGCTAGTTATATACTGTATAAAGCTGTGTATGTGACAATTAAATGAAATGGTGATTCTGATCCTGAATCGTGCAGTGTACAGTGAGACGTGTACATGATTTTTGAACGCTTTCAGGTTTGTTTATTGTTGTAAGCATTGTTTTGGTATGGACTTCAAATTTAAAAAGTAAGTAATTGTATGATTATTAGAGGTCATTTTTGATACAGACTATTAATATTGGAAATAAAGTACACAGTGACTTTCTGTTTTTTTTTTTTTTTTTTTTTTTTTTTACAGTCTACCAGGTTTTTAAAGCATAATTTACTCACAATATGCTAGAATGGAAAACTTACCTTATAACTTACAAACCTACAGCTCAATATTTGGTGTGCTTTAAGTTACTGTATGTTGCATATCTTTTTAAAGGTAATGTTCAACAAACTAGTGTGTGTGTGTATACTGTAATTATATATACATATATACACACACTAGTTTGTTGAGCATTACCTATATATATATATATATATATATATATATATATATATATATATATATATATATATAAAACTATATTTTAAAAATTCATGGTCATGAACCTTTTACGCTTGAGGCTCTACAATAGCAAGCTTACTCTGAAAAGATCTATTGGAAAAATAAATAAAAACAATGAAAAACATATGTGTCACTGGCTTAGCTGCCAAAACAAATTGACTCATGCTTTACTGTGAAGCATGTAAAAGACCTTTGTAGGTGATCAAACCTGTGGCATTTGAATAGATCTGCTGAAAGTTGCCTACACACTGCATTGTGGGATGAGAGCGGATTGCCAGAGGGATGTTTGTATCATGAATAATCCAGAAGCTATTTGTAAAAGGTAAAATGTTTTTGTCTTGTTGGAGCATATCCAGTCCTGACTAGGACATGAACTGTTGTACTTGTAGGCTGTAAGGAAAGCAGAATATACGATCTCTTCACTGTCGTCCTTAGACGTAAATTAATGAATGTTTTAGGTGAATGGTTTTCAAATCGCCGGATTACAGTAGCAGCAGAAACTCACATTAAAAATAAACGCTATTTACATTGTGACAGTACAATAAAAAAAAATTCATTTATTTAACGAAAAAAAGGAGCTTATTTTTTCTCCCACCTCTCAAATACATGCTGCTAGGCTGTACTTAATTACCCGTAGGTGTGAAGAGTATGTGAAAGTGTGTGTGCATGGTGACCTGGGGTGGACTGGAGTCCCATCTAGGCTTTATTCCTACCTTACACAGTTTTCACAGTCTTCCTGGTTTAATTCAATTAAATTCACTCTCACTCTCTCACTCATTTTCTACCGCTTATCCAAACTCAATTAAATTCAATTCAAGTTTATTTGTATAGCGCTTTTTACAATTGACATTGTTTTAAAGCAGCTTTACAGATCATAAACATAGAACAAAAGCGTAATATAAAGAATAATATAAAGATTAATAGAATACAAAATTCAAGATTAATATTAGATATATTTAGTTCACAATGTGTATGTATTTTTCCACAATGAGCAAGTCTGAGGTGACTCAGGCAGCAGTGGGGAGGAAAAACTCCCTTAGACGGTAAAGGAAGAAACCTTGACAGGAACCAGACTCGAAGGGGAACCCATATGGGTGACACTGGAAATATATCTGACAAATGTTGTATTGATGCAAAAGATCACATGGAGTTCACATCTCCTCTATAGTATCGCAGAGTCCAACTGGAGCTGGAACATCTCTAGGTGCCTCAGGATTCTGAGTCGGCCTCATTTCAGTGGAGGTCCAAAATCTTCATGGCACGGAAGACGATCAGAGAAACGGAGTTTAGGATCCAGTTCCACCACAATCCTGACTGCTTACTGAATATGAATGAATGAAAGAACTTTTATTCCCCTATCCATCAACGCCCCGTGTCTCATCACTCAGGTTTCCAGCTGTCCTGTGTTCAAGCCAGTCTCTCTTTCTTTGTTGTTCTGTTTGTTGTCCACATCTGCAAAGCCCAAAAGGAAAAGGAAGGTGTGAGAGATGCAGGCTTTGTGGCTGTCTCTTTTTTGGTTTGTTATGTTGCTTTGTAACATAATTTGTATAAGGATTTGAAGTTCTTCAGAATGTTTTTCCGACTTGAACATGTTGTGTGTGTTGACACATACCATCTTGCACATGCACGGACTGTTAACAGGTGGACGCTGATTCACTGACTCACAGAACAGCAGATGATTTATGATAACTCTCACTTTCTACAGAGTCCATGACATGATATTTATTCTTTGATGTTCACTGTTTTCACAGCTATAGTGGCCCACTCCTGTGCTGCTTTTTTAGCCTCATCAAAACCAAGAGGATCTCATTGTGCTTCTCATAGAGGCCGCCCACTCATTTAAGCGCCACTCATCGCTCTGAAATGCCTATTAAGCCTGGAGCATCGCCACTAGTTTCCTCCTCTAGTCTCACACACTAAGCATTTCTCAGTCCTTACAATCCTAAGAGTCACTAGTCTGAGAGATGAAATGACATTTATTACCTCTGGTTCTGTATACAGTCTTGTGGGCCAGATGTTTTTGAATCAGCCATCTCAGCGATTCTTATTAAAGCCGTGAGATGACGACACACCTCGCACACATTTCTCTTGATAATGCAGCTCCTAGTTGACTCTGATTTGACAGCAGCACAGTGTCACATGTAGGAATACTTACAAGGTGTTTATTTCTGCAGCTGCTTACTTTGACTGGAATACAAAATAAACTGTATTATATATGTAGACTAGGGGGCACGGTGGCTTAGTGGTTAGCACGTTCGCCTCACACCTCCAGGGTCGGGATCGATTCCCGCCTCCACCTTGTGTGTGTGGAGTTTGCATGTTCTCCCCGTGCCTCGGGGGTTTCCTCCGGGTACTCCGGTTTCCTCCCCCGGTCCAAAGACATGCATGGTAGGTTGATTGGAATCTCTGGAAAATTGTCCCTAGTGTGTGATTGTGTGAGTGAATGAGAGTGTGTGTGTGCCCTGCGATGGGTTGGCACTCCGTCCAGGGTGTATCCTGCCTTGATGCCCGATGACACCTGAGATAGGCACAGGCTCCCCGTGACCCGAGGTAGTTCGGATAAGCGGTAGAAGATGAATGAATGAATGAATGAATGAATGAATGAATGAATGAATGAATATATGTAGACTAATCCACCAGAAAATCGGATAATATTATTCTGTTTTTCTTTTTACTCATGACTTACAAGATGGCATTTTTTGAATTGACATTAAAAGGTACATTGTATGATGTTACATCTGATGTACATATGATGGTACAATGCTACTTATTTTGTTATTTATTTTAAAGCAGAATAAATATCTTTTTGAGTCATTTGAAAACATTATCTGATACTAAACTGTTTAGTATATAATTATATAATATTATATATGATATAAACTGTTGCGTTTATATATATATACTTTTTTTAGATACATTTCCATAAAGCTGCTTTGTGTTAATATAAATTGCTAAAAGTGCTAAATATAAAATTGAACAGAATTGGATTAAAATAAAATATATAATCAACAGATATAGAGATAGCATAGATGCAGTTTGCATCTGTCTTGACTTTATTGCTTTATTTTATCTTTATTTTTGAACTTTGACACCCTAAAACACAAAGTATGCTGTAAATGTGTCTCCAGAATCAATAGTAGAAAAGAAGAAGAATGACTCACACTCACATATAGCTAGATTTCAGTGTTTCCACAAACTCAGACAGACCAAAGTTACTCTGTGAGGCTTCAGTTACTGAAAGCTGAACACAGTGTAGAGAGGATGTCAGAATGTTCTGTTCAGGTCAAAATGACCAGTGTGGAATTTGTACTAGGAGTGAAACAATACAGTTTGTTCATTTTACAGCATGAAATCTTTATGTGTGTAGCTCAGTCATATTGACCTGAAAGTAACCAGATTACAGATACAGGGTTAAACATGGTCATAAATTTCAATCAAACCAAGTGTTTGTTGTCTTATCTTTTCTATAACACTGTATAGGGTGATATTTGCATGGCTTCTCTCTGCTAAAACTCCAGATAACCTTAAATGAATAATGTTCCTATTAGTTTTCTTCTTCTACTAACCCAGATTTTATATAGTAATCACATTTTTTGATTTATTTTTTTATCTTTTTGTGTTCCCAGTGTGATGATATACTGTAAGCTAGAGGAACTAAACCTACAATCTGGTACCATATGAATATGGGGTGAAAATAGTCATTTATTTTCTGAACCACTTATCCAGGGGAATTAACCAGGAGACTCAGGGCACAAGGTGGGGGACACCCTGGACCGGGTGCCAGTCCATCATTGGGCACATGGAGGAGAAAACCCAAAATACCCACAGGAAACCCCTGCAGCACATGGAGAACATGCAAACATGCACAGGGTGGAGATGGGAAATGAACCCTCAACCCCGGAGGTGCAAGGCAAACATGCTGAACAATATCTTCCAATTTAGCTTTCCAATGTAGTTCCCAGTGAGGTGAAAACTAAGGTGAAAAAAAAAACTGTATTTTGTGGAATAAGACTAGAGACAAGTTTTCAGTCCACACTATTGTTCTCCAGACTGAGCTGTGGATGTAATGCAGGTATTTTAGTATATACAAGTGTATACAGTATATATGGACTCATGGGGAATTGTTTATGTCTCTTTTCTGCTAACGATCTGGTTCATCCTGATTGCTTGAGTTTTGGGTTTGACTGTATTCCTGTCAAAATGTGTTGCTCTGGGTCATAATTGTTGCTTATTTTTCTGTGCTTAATCAGCAGCTTATCATCTGAGACTTAGGGCCCTTTTACACCTGGTCACTTAATGTGTTTTCTCTGATCCGATAGCTATCTGATTTGTTAAAACTGTTCCATTTACATTAGGCCACATAAATGCGTATTGGCAAATCGGATATCAATCCGATCTTTCTACTCCCGCCCAAAATACAAATATATTTTACCTCATTTCCGTTTCTGGCACGATGCACAACTCATGAGTCACTTGCGAGTGACGTACTTCCGTTTGGCTTGAACAGCCACATTCATTTACATCTGTCCAGTTTCATCTGAAATGCGTCCCAGACCACCTCCTGAAGTGGTTTGAACGATCGGATTTATATCCGTCTCGAAAACGTTTCGGAGGGCATTTAGACCTGGTCTTTTTACGATTGGATAGCTATCCGATCACAGAAAACGCATGAAGTGAACAGGTGTAAAAAGCCCCTTACATATTGCTCTAGGGTTGGAGTATACAACATCAGTATATGTTCACAAGCCATCCGATTTCAGCCAGACTCAGAAAACTGAATGCTAGGAAAATAGTCACAAGAGAAGTACAAGAGAAGTTGAATTCAACATGAAATTATACAGGGTACCAAAAAAAACAGCCAAATTCTGTAAGGATGTTAAAGGGAAATAGATGTTCATTAGTAATGAGAGCTAATTACGAACAGTTGGATGTCAGCAGTGAAAGACATGATCATGATAACAAACCAGAATTCTAGAGATGATTGTATTTCTTGCTATCTGGATGATCAGGGGTTGATTTCAAGCTTAGAGACAAAGTCAGCTGCCTGATGTAATGTGGTGTGTTTGGTGGTGTTTAATCGTTTACAGATCTGCCACTTAGCATACCATTAGCTGGGACAGGAAGGTGGAAGGTCAGTGTGTTATATACAGTCATGCAGATGCAGTGTGTAAAACAGATGAACTGTAGCGAGGTCAGAGATCATCTGACCTTGGTTACTCTAGATAGCTTCTAATTGTGTGTGGGTGCTAAAAAGGCTGCTCTGTAGATGCTGCAGTAAATGTGATAGTGATAACAGGGCTATTGATGTCCACAACTTTGTCTTGAAAGTTGCTCCTTTCATGAATTCGGCAGCTCATGAATAGGATCTTAGCTCAGATATAAAAAATCTGATCCTGGCTTTTGCTATGGTATGAAAATGCTGATTACAAATGACTATTAAATGCTAACGAAGTGCTAATGTAAATGTGTGTGCCACTGTGCAGGCAGATGTGTGTATTAAATATTTATGCATGCACATACATATAGAGTGGATGATCCCATCAGCACCTCTGTAAAATACTGAATGTTCAAATGTCCCAGCTACCTTTAGCTGTATTTTAAAGCTTTCTTGTGCAGTGAAAACAGACTCACTCACTCACACACACACACACACACACACACACACACACTCACACTCACACACACAGAGAAAATGCAATTCTTCACCAAAAAAAGACAGCACCTGAAGGTCACAGTTCTGCTTGTGTATACTGGAATTTCCCTAACAAAAGAGCTCTAACGTAAATGCTCCTGATAGTGATACAAAACGCCTCATGGTCCCTTCATCATCAAAGCTTCCTGAGATAAAAAAGAAAAAGAGACCAGAGAAAGGATCATTCACACATGCTTTAATGATGTAAATATCTATTATAATTAATCTTGTTTCAGTTCTAAAATAGTGTTTGTGTTTTATTATTTGGGCTCTGGAGATTAACATAGCGTAGTCTTTGAATTATAGCTTGCAAGCTTGGAGGATGAATGCTGGAATAACAATCGAACCCTAGCGCATTAGTCATTGCCACCCGAGTAATCAGGTAGGATGTGCGATCCAAAAACGCAAAATAAAGAAAACTTTTTGGAAGAGCTAGAAATTTTTCAAAATGGTTGTAGTCTTTCCACTGATTTGGGCCAAAATGTGTCATGTGACTTCATCAGAATATGCATTCTACCAAAGCACTTAAATTACATATGTGTCTTTACTGGATGTAGATTAATAGATTATTATTTTGTTCAGTTTTACACACACAAAAAAAAAAACGCAAAAATGTTGAAATTGGAGGGACATTGTAAGTATCTGACGTTGTAAAAACAAACCTTTTCCTAGCTAATATTCCAACAAGTTAGGGGTATAACATTTTGCCACTAATGTTAGAATGTCAGTGTTTTATTTTTTACTAATTTTCCTTTGTTTTTAATTAAATATGATCCCTACAGCTTCAAATGAGGCAAATGTACTGTGAATGCTGTCTCTGATAGTTCCTAATCAAGTCCTGATAGTAACTAATCAAATCCTTTGGTCTCAATGAACACAAAGTATTTTTGTTTGTTTTGATTTAATCCTGCTCATACAACAATTTGTTCTACGTATTTTCTACGTATTTCTTTTTCAAATATAAACACAAACTAGTACCATAATTTAAACCATTAAATGCATCACACAGTCCCGGGCTTTGCTTGCACAGTGGGTTTCATATCCGACCACACGCTCGACCCTGCAGGAAAGTAAAAGCCTGCTGCTTTTTAATTACATCCAGTGAGATCCCAGTACCAAAATAATTGATATCCATTTACATCCGTACATCTCACTGTACTTCTGAATCAGACTCATTCTAATTCCTTTTGAAATAATTTAGCTCTATTACAAGATTCAAGACATTTATTTGTCACATACACAGTTATATACAGTTATATATGCATGTATTTATATGGAAAAAAAGAAAGAATAGAAATAATAAGATATAAGGAGATGTAACAGAATGGGATGTGCAGTATGTTACATTTGACCTGTAGTAGCATGATTTGCAGTTATGTTAAAGTTCACAACGCACAATCGTCACAGAATAAAACGTGATATATTTATCATACAGTTCAGTAGCATGTAAAGTAAAGTGCAGTGTGTAGAATCTTTATGGAATCCTTAAAAATTTGTAAGTTGAACATGTCTGTGTTTTAGGAGTCTGGGTTCATGCAGCCACCTGCTGTAACGGTGCATATTAGTGTCACGTTTTATTCAGAAGTCCTTGTTTACACACTAATCCCTTTACTAAACACCTTATTTGTCATTGGAGACTCCTGGCTTATCACCCACATGCAGCTACACATTCTTTCGCCTTCTCATTTGAGGTATTCCTTATATACTGTACGCATTCGAACGTGTCATTATTTGACGCCTGGACGAAATCCTCGGCTCAGAAGTCACACATGCCTCAGCGACAGCTGCCTGCAAAAAAAAGGACATATAGAACAAGCATTAAGTGGAAAAGGGGATCTCAGATGGATGTGGGTACATGCTTGCCTGAACATCTGATTCTGTGTGGGTGGATTGTTCAGCATCAGAAAAACACTGGACAATCAGGGCATCCTTCACAAAGGTTAACATCACAACGAAAAAAAAAAACAACCTCTCTGAACTGTAATCCTTTCTCTGCTAATGAGAGAGGGGTAGAGAGAAGGAGAAGCAAGGAGAAAGACTGTTTATTATTGATGGATGAGCAAATGAGGAAGCTTTCAATGCTGTCATTAAGTCTAGCTATGGGAAATGTATTCCTTGCGGATTAACAGACAGGAGTTCGGGTTGTATTTTTTTCATGGCTTTGCTATAATGAGAAGGATTTAAACATCGGTGCGTGAGTCTCTTCCACAAAATGTCCAAGCACGTGTGTGTCGACTGGATTGGGAAAATGAAAAGGTTACATGGAGGCAGGTTCGCCAAACATGCTGCATCAGTACTATCAGAAAGAGGCAGTTTGACTGACATGATGTCCAGATGTCCAACCACAAATCATTCTCAGCAGCTCATCAGATTGTAACTTTAAAGATCATGAATGCTGCGAAAAGAAAATGGACAAAATCTATGTGTCCTGTGGATGAAGAGTTTTCTGTGTGCTGTATGTAGATATATGAAAAATATTAGTCATCCTTTATCTTAACAAGAGTGTCACAATCAAAATGATTAATATATCATTTTGATTATAATATATACTATTTTTGGTTTTCTCAATGAATCAAGCTTTATTAAACTGTAATATTGATGCATTTCGATCAAATTAAGTCTGACATTAATCCCTTATTCATATGATTCTGTCGGTTTGGTTACATATCGATATAGAGTTCTTGGTACAGTAAGTTTAGTATCTGTATATGGCATTTTGTTCCTAAATTGCCTGAATTAAAATTAAAACGAATTTTAACTTCAATGTTGAACAAAATATACGTTTTATTGATTAATCAGGCTGCCCTGTAGAGAGAGAGTAGGTCTATGTGTGTCAGTTTCATGGTTCATCAGCTTTATTCTGTGCATAAACCTCAGCGGGTAGGGGAGCATGCAGACATTTACTGAGCTCGTTAGTTTGGATGATTTTTCTCCCAGATGATCCTCCCGCTTGCTTTTTTGACTTTCAGTGAAAAGACCTTCAATCTCCTTCAGCTTCTTCGGCTCTCTCTGGAGATCTTTGTATAGTAATCATCTTTCTGTCAATTCATCCTTCCACGTCTCTTCCGAGAGGATTTGACGTACAGTATAAAGGCTAAAGGTTTTAGGGTTTTGAATTAAAGATTATAGAGTGCGATGTTGTTGTATTGTGAGCTGCAGCATGTGATAGTGAATAATTGACACCACACACACACACACACACACACACACACACAAAATCACATGCTCGCATACTGGATGATACTGATATGATACCTGAAGTGGTTGATTTAATGAAGCTAGCATTTCCTGCCATGGGGTGTGTGTACATGTGGTCATTGGGTTGATGATATGCCAAATACTGACATGCTGCAGTGTTCAGAAACATACAACAACACCTCATTAAGGTCTATTTATATTATTGTTAAACCACAACTCTGTATTTGTGTGTGTGTGTGTGGGTGGGTGGGGGGTGGGGGGGGGCACATGTTCATGCCCTGGTGTGACTTATCAAGCCTGTCACACTATAAGTGAATGCACTTGTGAAACAGCCGCTAGCAGAAGGTGCTGTGTTATACAATCTCCCCGTTAGTGAGCAATCATACATAGCAATGATTCAGCTCTTATGGGATAAGAGAGCTAACTGTGCATACAAGGATAATGTCGAAAGTGTAGGGCTAACACTATTTTTATTCTGCTTCAAACATTCTACTTATAAACTGTATGGCCAAAAGTATGAGGACAGTTGACCGTCACAAATGATTACAAATTTGTAGCATTACAAATTTTTTTCACTGAAACTAAGAGTTGCAAACATGTTCCAGCATGACAGTGTCCCTGGGCCACAAAGCAAACTCTATGAAGATGATTTGCTAAGAACTCGAGTGTCCTGCAACGATCCCTGACCTCAAAACCCACTGAACACCTTTGCAATGAACTGGAATGCCGGCTTCACCCCGGGCTTCCTCACACAACTTCAGTGCCTTACCTCACTATTCCTCTTGTGACCAAATGAATTCCAAAAATCCCCAAAAGCCAATGAGACTAAATCTGGAATGTGCTGTTCACCCTGCACATATGTTCATGTGTCCATGTAGTTTTGTTCACATAAAAGTCAGTGATTCAAAAAGCAGTCTTTTTGTAACCATGAGAGCTAAATGGGATTTTGTTTTCATAGATATTTCATTTATTCATTCATTCATCTTCTACCGCTTATCTGAACTTCTGGGGTCACGGGGAGCCTGTGCCTATCTCAGGTGTCATTGGGCATCAAGGCAGGATACACCCTGGACGGAGTGCCAACCCATCACAGGGCACACACACACACACTACGGACCATGCATGTCTTTTGGACCGGGGAGGAAACCGGAGTATCCGGAGGAAACCCCCGAGGCACGGGGAGAACATGCAAACTCCACACACACAAGGCGGAGGCGTGAATCGAACCCCCAACCCTGGAGGTGTGAGGCGAACGTGCTAACCACTAAGCCACCGTGCCCCCCGGATAGATATTTGCTTTAGCAAAATAAATGAAATCAGTTTAGTTTGTAATCTTATACCAGCTTTAAAAATATCCATAATGCTCCTTTAAAATAAATCTTTAAATAAATTTTTTTCTCAACTCTATTTAGATGCCAAACATTTACCACCTGTTCTGTAAGAGAGACTGAATTTATCTCAGACCTTAAAAATTGTCGAATTGTATTCATAACAGCAATAAAGCTTGTTTCCACCTGACAGGAAGAATGTGTAAGAAGGGTCTAAATATCTAACACCAGTGAGACCTGTGGAAGCTAAACGGCCCCAGACTGTGTTAGAGATAATAAATCATCACTTTAGTTCTGTTTTAATTGGTCTGCCAGATTCAATTATACAAGCCTACAGACTGCTGCGTCAGTGAGAGCAGGCACCCAACCATGAAGGAGAAACGTGTCTGCACTTATACACAACTGTCCAATCTCACCATATGCAAGATATAATTACCTTTAAACCTGACTAACATCAGGAGATTTTACGGGTTGAACAACTGCATTTTCACTAGTTGAAAAAAAAAGGATAAAAACACACACCTCAGCAGCATTTGTTTGTTGTGTAGCAAGAAAGTCGGAGCTAATAAATGACATTACAAATTTTAAATTACAAATGACAATAAGCCTTATTGGCCAGAACCCCATACAATAATTACAGGTTTGTGTAATCTGTCAGGAGAAACATTCTAGCTAATAGCAGATTCATCCATAGGGTTGCACAAACATCGTCTAACGTCTGTCGATATAGCACTGAAACTCTGAGATTTATTCTCCTCACACACACACACACACACACACACACACACGTAACCCATTACCATGGCGACAGGCTCGACCAGTGCGTCAGGGCAGTGGTGTGACAGGGGTGGGGTTCATATAAAATAATATGACACGTTGCTGAAAATAATTAAAAAAAGAAATACTAAGGATGATATGTACTCAATATTAAGACCATGCTGTAGAGTTTATAAGTAATGTATTAGAGAATGAGGAAGAATTTGCTTTATTTTCTGCCAGTTTGATCACCCACTAACTAGCTGTGTGTTTCACAAAACATCTATTAAAAGGTATAGATGAAGGCACGTTTCCTTCACGACACCTACTGTAAAAACAGCCAGAACATCAACTGAATAAACACTCAGATGAGAGTGCTATCTGCTCTCTTCTGTATACATAAGCTCATAGATGATTCAAATTGTTTAGTGTCACTGTGAGATTAATGATGGCCCTCCGACTCAGAGAGCACAGCTAGTTCTGCTCTCTCGTATTACCGGCAATAGATAGCTGAGGCATCTTCAGAATTGGAACAGACTGTAATTATTGGTGACTGGATTTATTTTGATTTATAGCGCAAAGCTGCACTTTAAATTTGAGGAACTCTTGCATAATCTGTTAAGGCCATGATCATTTATGGGTGTAACAAGATGTCAGTGAGGGCTTTAAAACACCTGCCTCATAGCAGATGGTACTGCAGTACTTTGTCTCACCCCTTGAAAGCGTAAGAGGCTAGTGCAGGTTGCAGCCATGTTTTGCCCCATGCTGATATATGGGGCATGCCGTTCCAAACCACCTTGCCCCTAGTGTCCCGGGGCCTTGGAGGAATGCGGTTATGCCCACGCCACACATGGCCTCAGCTTTGCCAATTGCTGCCATCTGTCCCATCACGTTCTCAGTGTTCCTGCTCAGAGAGACAGAGTGAGAGGGAAAGAGGGAGCATTTGGTAGTGAGAAAAACAACACATGCAACAAACAGGTCTGTTGACCACCTATGTATGAAGTGATATGAAAATGTAACAAAATTGATTGGGGTAAATCTATGAGAAATAATAATAGTTTGCATTTCAAAGTGAAGATATTCAAAGTGATAGTCTTTAGAGACCAAAAAGGTGGCACTTGTACCAATGATGTAGCAGGCAAGTAGGAGTTACAGCATGTGAACATGCAATCTGGACTTAATTAATAAGTTGTAAGCCTTCACATCTCTATGACATAAGAGTAGACTTGAAAATGAACTTTGGATTTGTCTTGTATGCGAGGGTGACATAACCTGATTTGAACATAGCCTTCAGAATTGCTGATTTGCAGTCTGACAGTCGAGGACTATTGGCTATTGGAACCAGTTTAACTGAATATGACAATGACATGATTGGGGGGCACGGTGGCTTAGTGGTTAGCATGTTCTCCTCACACCTCCAGGGTTGGGGGTTCGATTCCCGCCTCCGCCTTGTGTGTGTGGAGTTTGCATGTTCTCCCCGTGCCTCGGGGGTTTCCTCCGGGTACTCCGGTTTCCTCCCCCGGTCCACAGACATGCATGGTAGGTTGATTGGTGTGTGTGTGTGTGTGTGTGTGTGTGTGTGTGTGTGTGTGTGTGCCCTGCGATGGGTTAGCACTCCGTACAGGGTGTATCCTGCCTTGATGCCCAATGACGCCTGAGATAGGCACAGGCTCCCCGTGACCCGAGAATAGTTCAGATAAGCGGTAGAAAATGAATGAATGAATGAATGAATGACATGATTTACCTGTGCTGCTGACCTGCTGACAAGACGTAACTAAAGGACTCCTGATTTGGATCTTGAGAGCCCCTGACTCAAATTATATGAGGAAAAAAATTGATTGATTGGGATTTGAGAACTCCTGAATTGATCTTGGACTTGACCAGATTGGATTTGAGAAATTCTGACTTGGACTTGAGTTCAGTTTGAAAACTCCTGACTTAGGACTCGAGTTTTAAAGTGATTTGACTAAAATACATCCAGTTAAGAAAATATAAAAGCCCAAAATTTAAATTCACTTATTTAAATTCATAATTTTATTAATTTATTCTGTTTTGACAAGCACCGATTTCTGCCATGTACACAGTTATCAGGTTTGTCTGGTTTCACCCAGATATCATCCTTTCTCATTTCTCCTTGTGGATTTTAACTTAAGCTAAAGCTTCTATGTTAGAAAAATATAAGGTGACCAAACTGGTATCTTACATAGCTCCTTTACCAGCTAAGGCATAAAACAACAAAGAACTCAAAGTCGCTATTGCTAAAGCCCTGTTACTTATGGCAATGCTATCTATTTCCCCTTCCCTCCCTCTGGAATGAAGTGATGAGCTTTCAATTAATGGACACTTCTGGTGCCTTCCAGAAATTACCAGCTCTTTTTATCACCTAAGAAGCTCCAGGGCCCAATTGACTTTTCAGCAGCCAGGCAGCTGGTGTGATTGCATCAGCTCCAAATGGGTCAGCTGTAAATTCAAGTGAGATTTTTTCCCTCAGTTTGAAGATCTAATGGTGCTGACATGTGAATGTCTCTAAACACCCAGCCTCGATTTCATGATGACAGGCTCTCTGCGCCATCAAAGTGGACTGTTTCCTTTTTTAAGTTAGGGGAGGGTTTTAAAATACTTCATGTTCATCCAAAATGCTCATACGTGTAAAGCTTTTCAGCTTCTCATGAAGTGCATTTGGTCCACTTAAATCCAGAGGAAAATGATGCCTAATGTAATTATCATTAGCATGAGTATCTCACTGTAAAATCAAAATACTGAATGATGGATTTCTATGACTGAGTAATAAAATACAGAATTTTTAAATGATTATTTTGCAAGTTTTGCCTTTCTTTTCTTTTTCATCTCAAATATGAAGTTAAGTTTCTTCGCTCTCCTGGTGCCCTGTCTTCAGTATAGAATGTTCAAATATTTATTGTGACCCTAAACAATGTCTAAACCAATTAAACACCAGATCTTGCTGATGACAACTTCCAGGTGCTTTGCAGTAACAGTTCCCAATAACAGTTTACTCTAACCTCGCTATGCACACACACACACACACACAACTGTTAAACATCTTACTAGTGATTAATACAGTGAGTTCTGGCAGGGTTTGGGCTCCCTGTCAGCTCTGTGCTTATGCTTAAAGAAGCCCTGTATAGCAGCTTTTTTTTTCACTGTATTACATATATATATATATATATATATATATATATATTTAACAGATTAGCAAACGGATATTTTAGTGAATGTATGTACACCAAGGTGAAAGGTTTGAGTTTAGATGTTTTAGGGCTAAGTTCGGCTTGATCAGAGTGGCATTAATGTTTAATAGTTTAGTGGGGGCCAGTCAGAGACGTCAGAGCCAATGCAACAGTTTCAGGTTGTATCAGGTTTTAAGAGGGGGAAATCATCACAGTTCTATACCATGGTAAAAGCAACTATACAGGACAGGATTTACAGATTCTTTACAGATCAAGATAAATAAATATTTTTTTGCTAAAGTCTTTTTAAAATCTAATATTTCAGGCTTTCAATATGGCAGATCATCACAATTTATGTGTTGTCAGCATTGTGAGCTTAGGTTCCATGCAGATTTGTTTTGATATTTGAGAAAGCCAAGCTCCTGGAGGTGAGATCCACACTAAAGTAGGTAAACGTAGGCTCTCAGTGACAATGCTGCAGGTAAACCGAACCCTCACACAAACGCCCCCCAGATAAAAGACTCGCGTCACCAATGATGTCATAGAGGACCGAGGGCAGGGTCCCGTGTGTCAGTTTGCATTGTGTTGTTCAGTCATGTTGGCTTTAATGAATGGACTGCTGTTGTGGGGAATGGTTAAAGGTTTCTTTTGAAAACTCCAAGATTTATAATATAAATATTATAATATATATATATATTATATAAATCTTGGAGTTTTCAAAAGAAACTCCAAGATTTATAATATAAATATATATATTATAATATATATATTATAAATCTTGGAGTTTTCAAAAGAAACCTTTAACCATTCCCCACAACAGCAGTCCATTCATTAAAGCCAACATGACTGAACAACACAATACAAACTGACACACGGGACCCTGCCCTCGGTCCTCTATGACATCATTGGTATATATATATAATGATATACATCATTGGTATATATATATATATATATATATATACAGGGAGTGCAGAATTATTAGGGAAGTTGTATTTTTGAGGATTAATTTTATTATTGAACAACAACCATGTTCTCAATGAACCCAAAAAACTCATTAATAGCAAAGCTGAATATTTTTGGAAGTAGTTTTTAGTTTGTTTGTAGTTTTAGCTATTTTAGGAGGATATCTGTGTGTGCAGGTGACTATTACTGTGCATAATTATTAGGCAACTTAACAAAAAACAAATATATACCCATTTCAATTATTTATTTTCACCAGTGAAACCAATATTACATCTCAACATTCACTAATATACATTTCTGACATTCATAAACAAAACAAAAACAAATCAGTGACCAATATAGCCACCTTTCTTTGCAAGGACACTCAAAAGCCTGCCATCCATGGATTCTGTCAGTGTTTTGATCTGTTCACCGTCAACATTGCGTGCAGCAGCAACCACAGCCTCCCAGACACTCTTCAGAGAGGTGTACTGTTTTCCCTCCTTGTAAATCTCACATTTGATGATGGACCACAGGTTCTCTATGGGGTTCAGATCAGGTGAACAAGGAGGCCATGTCATTAGTTTTTCTTCTTTTAGACCCTTTCTTGCCAGCCACGCTGTGGAGTACTTGGACGCGTGTGATGGAGCATTGTCCTGCATGAAAATCATGTTTTTCTTGAAGGATGCAGACTTCTTCCTGTACCACTGCTTGAAGAAGGTGTCTTCCAGAAACTGGCAGTAGGACTGGGAGTTGAGCTTGACCCCATCCTCAACCCGAAAAGGCCCCACAAGCTCATCTTTGATGATACCAGCCCAAACCAGTACTCCACCTCCACCTTGCTGGCGTCTCAGTCGGACTGGAGCTCTCTGCCCTTTACCGATCCAGCCACGAGCCCATCCATCTGGCCCATCAAGACTCACTCTCATTTCATCAGTCCATAAAACCTTAGAAAAATCAGTCTTCAGATATTTCTTGGCCCAGTCTTGACGTTTCAGCTTGTGTGTCTTGTTCAGTGGTGGTCGTTTTTCAGCCTTTCTTACCTTGGCCATGTCTCTGAGTATTGCACACCTTGTGCTTTTGGGCACTCCAGTGATGTTGCAGCTCTGAAATATGGCAAAACTGGTGGCAAGTGGCATCTTGGCAGCTGCACGCTTGACTTTTCTCAGTTCATGGGCAGTTATTTTGCGCCTTGGTATTTCCACACGCTTCTTGCGACCCTGTTGACTATTTTGAATGAAACGCTTGATTGTTCGATGATCACGCTTCAGAAGCTTGGCAATTTTAAGAGTGCTGCATCCCTCTGCAAGATATCTCACTATTTTTGACTTTTCGGAGCCTGTCAAGTCCTTCTTTTGACCCATTTTGCCAAAGGAAAGGAAGTTGACTAATAATTATGCACACCTGATATAGGGTGTAGATGTCATTAGACCACACCCCTTCTCATTACAGAGATGCACATCACCTAATATGCTTAATTGGTTGTAGGCTTTCGAGCCTATACAGCTTGGAGTAAGACAACATGCATAAAGAGGATGATGTGGTCAAAATACTCATTTGCCTAATAATTCTGCACTCCCTGTATATATATATTTATTTATTTATTTATTTGACAGATTAGTAAACAGATATTTTAGTGAATGCTGGTCAGATACTGTATGTACACCAAGGTGAAAGGTTTTAGTTTAGATGTTTTAGGGCTAAGTTCGGCTTGATCAGAGTGGCATTAATGTTTAATAGTTTTTAAACAATTTATGGAAGCATACAAAAAGCAATGGCTCGGAATAAATTCCATATTTTTCATTATTTTTCTCACATGCATTGTAATGCATTTTATATTACTAGCATAGACTGTAGAATTAATAAAGCTACTGTATATATAAGGTATATATATATATATATATATATATATATATATATATATATATATTGTGTGTGTGTGTGTGTGTGTGTGTGTGTGTGTGTGTGTGTGTGTGTGTGTGTGTGTGTGTGTGTGTGTATATGTGTCCACCACCCCACCCCACCCCCATAATTTTATAATTATGCCACATATTCTTGCTTAAGAATAAAAATCCAGTTATATTTCAAATCTACAGCACGAAAGAGAAGTGCCATGTGAGGCAAGGATCATAAAGAGAAAGAGAGATGTGTATCAGTCATCTGATACCCTACAGTTATGCTAGCTAAGGAGTTCTTTGTTATTTTGCTTGCGTCATATGCTCATTGCATTGCAATAGGCTCTTTATTGCACAGACTTGTGAATAAACATGCTCAGCTTACATCTTCAGTGTTTGGACTGCACGTTTTTTTTTTTTTTGCTTTGGTTAAATCAATATTTTGTATTTTTTTATTCCTTTTTTATGCATATTACCTGTACTCATTTGACCATAATTTCACTTTCCCACCTGTGCTGGTGTGTGTGTGTGTGTGTGTGTGTGTGTGTGTGTGTGTGTGTGTGTGTGTGTGTGTGTGTGTGTGTGTGTGTGAGACAATGTCCGGCTGCCCCGTTGACCAATAGCCAATTACTGCGACTGAAACACAGGAACCCCATCTGTCTTTGTCTGTCTGCTTTCACACACACACACACACCACACACACACACACACACACACACACACACACACAGCTGCCCTTGTGCCAGCATTGTTGTGCATACAAATGTAAATATATATCCCTCTTGTACAATCTAATATGTAAGCTTTGTTGTCATCATAGCATGTGTTAAAGTCAAGGATGTAAAAATGAGGTCTTTCTCAAGAGGTTTCACACAAACACAATCGCAAATACACACATCCTTGTCATACGTTAAGCACAACAAGACTCCAGAGAATTTTATTCTCCATCTAACACCAAGAATCCAGGGGTGCAAACTTGGTTGCCATGGAAACAGGCAGGACATTAAAAGGATTAGATTACTAGGAGATGCATGACAGGTCGGTTGTGAATGCGTGTGCATGTGAATATTTGTGTGTATGACTGCATTTGCATGCATGTAATCATATGCAAGCGGCTCCCAAAGCGATGATTCAGTGCACGAATGATGGAAATGAGGTGACAGCAGGTGCTCCTGCTGCCGCACAGGGTGGTAGAAAGTATTTGTTTAGTTCGAAAATTCATTTATAAACTTTAAAAACCTGAAATTAATAAATGATAAAACTCCATTTTGTGTAAAGCTTATTTGTAACTGTAAGTATTGTATGTGACTGAAATAAAAACCTGGTCCTAAGTTAACATATATGCCATGCAATCGTCTCTAAGGTATAAACAAGTGCTATGATAGGATTTTGAATAGAATCTGTTCTATAGCTAAAATCAGCTGCTTTGTTTAATACCGTAATGGAATGAAATCCCTCGGAGCCAATGTGAGCTTTCAGCATTAGAAGTCTGTCCGGCTCTCATGCGTGACAGCAAGATAAGCCATGCTACAATAATTAACATGTCAACGAGGTTAATTATGAGGTTTGTGTTTAACAGCGAATGTGTTTGTATTTGAAAGTAACTACATCTAACCAAAAGCCAGTAGTCAACATTTTCAGTTCAGTTTTCAGTTTAAGCACAGAACCTTTGTATTGGTACAGTAAGTCCTGGAACTGGGTTTATATGTCAGAAATCTCTCAAGACTGATCATGATAGTCATGTTTGTATGCGTCTGTGTTTTGAAGGGTCTAGAGTTTGTTAGATAACAAACCTGATTTTTTTTTATTTTTTTTTTATGACCAGTCCTTATAGGATTGAAAAGAGAACACATACCTCTTTAGCTTTTTGATGCTGTTTAATGAGGTATATGGAAAGTTGAATACTGACAGTTGAAGTTGTTAGAAATACATGTATTTTCTTATCTTTTCCTATAATGCATGTTGTTTAGTGTTACGTATTAAAACTAATTAGCTAGATTTGATTCGTTTGTATTTCATACATAGCTTCCAAATCATTTCACTGAATAGCCAATGCTTTTGACGATACAGTAACAAGCCAACAACTTGTAGTTAACGGAAAAGGGGCTACTTCCCTCTTACCATTTAAGCTAAGGGTAGATGGTAGAGTAGCAGCTTCTAGTGTAAAGAAAATTCTGGTTTCATCTTCAGGGTGTCAGTTTTGTTATAATGGTAAAAATGGTAGATTTATTACTAATAATTCTGATAATTATTTGTCATTTTTTTTATTGGTTATATAATATTAACATTTTGGTCAAGATTTAGTCATTGTTTTTTTTTTTTTTTTTAATCATATTTTGCAGTAAAGTTTGTACACACTCTTCTAATATACATTCATGTCTACAGCACCACCATATCAAACTCTTTATATGCTGTTTTTACACAACGTTTTTGCTCTTTGCACATGCTCTTTGTTCATGTTACACATTTCAGTGCTGTTTTGCACAATTATTACAATACCTCATGTAACTGCTGCTATTATATTAAGTGTTCGTTCCAGTATTTCTGCACATGTCCTATAGAACATACAGTATGTACACTGGTCGGTGCTGCTTTTGTGTATTGTCTTTTGTGTATTGTCTTGTACTTTTTCTTTGCATTGTCTTTTGTCCTGCACTGTTTGCACCAGGTTGCACAGATGCACTTTATGTATCTAGGACTAACTTACTTAAGTCCTTAGCTCTGTCTTTGTTTTATGTAGCTTCATGGTCCTGGAGAAACGTTGTCTCATTTCACTATGTACTGCAACTATATATGTTTGAAATGACAATAAAAGCTTCTTGACTTGACTTGACTAATGGTTATATTGCATAGCTTCCTAAAACAATCCGTTTTTTTACTGTCAACTGTGTTAACATTATTGAATCAAAAAAGGTACAGTTAATATTTTGATAGCGAATGACTAAAGAAACCCTTTCATAATGCCATTTTTAAGCCAACTCATTCCTTGCAGGTCATTTTTGAATGCAAGCTGTTTTGTATACAGTATGCGTGTTTAAAGATGTATGCAAACATGCGCACTTTGCATTGAAAAGTCTGTAGACGCACAGTATTACGCACAGATCTGTGCATTGCGAGATTTTAATCCAGCTAAGAGAAAAGCTTTGGGATTCATAAAAGAATCAAAAGCTGCCTCTAAGAAGGAAAGGTTTCAGAATGATTTTATTCTGATATAAATGATTACAGGATTGTTTAACTCAGTTCTGTGTAGTTAGTTACCTGTGTTCTGTGTGTTAGTGTAGGTTAGTTGAAGTTGGATGGTCAGCTTTCCAAGAGACCACGGGTTGCTTGAGCACGACTATGCCTGCGTCATCACTGAGTCAGTTTGTTGCCCTGTAAAGGCTCATATGATTACGAAAATCCAATCACGTTGGCTTGCAGCACACAATGAATTAAACATGAAGCTAACCAAAAGAAATAGTGTGCTGAGGACAGTGCTATGGTTCTGCTCTAATAAAGAAGAGCCTGTGTATGGCTTTGGGGGGGGAAGACTTTCTTTTTGTATCATTGTACATGATCTGATCCAGAACAGTGTCTGTCACACTGCCGGTGAAGTTGTGTGAAACAGAACCTCGACCTAGAAAATGTTTCCTGTCTTAAAGTACAGATTGTCAAATCATTTGTTCTGTGCTATTTATATCTTGAGGTTTAACTTTTGGCACCTTTACTTTAAGTCTTTACTGAATATTTTGACTAGATGTCATAATATTTTGGCTTGCATAAGTATTCACAACCTTTGAACCTTTCCATTTGGTAGTGTTACAACTTGGAACTGAAATGCGCTTAATTAAGATGATATGTCGTGTATTATAACCGTACTACTGCAATATTGTAATAAAAACACAATAGCAAAATCAATGTTGCACACAAATGTTGATAAATAAAATATAGAATATGTTTAATTGTATCTGTATTTACTTCTAAAGGTGTGAAACCACTATTGAGGTGAAGTGCAAACACTATTTATCAGAAGTCCCATAGCTACTTGAATGTAATCTGTGGGTAATTAAAGTGTATCATGGTCTTTATATAAATATGCACCTGTACATACAGTAAAGACCCCAAAGTTTGTTACGTAAACAAACAGCATGCTAAAGAACAACATGTATCAATCATGGTTCAAGGGGGTGAATACTTATTGAAGTCAACACATTCAGAGGGTTAGGGAATACAAATAAAAAATTTAAGGACTTCTGGACAAATTCCTGTATGGAGTTTTACTTCTGAAGGAAGTGAGAATACAGATGTGACCTTGTAAACAGCAATAAATCCACAATGCTGCATAACCTAAAGCCCTGAATCCCCTGTTCTGTTGTCTTTTGTTTATTTGATCCCATGTATTATTTGGCCTGTTCACAATGTCCCGCTTGGAGTTTATTTACTTACTACTAGACTTCCTTATTGTTGTGGAGTATCGTAATGACTACAGTGTAGGTTTTTAGCAGTGACTCTGAGCATCTATAATGCTGGCATACAGTTCGTACCAGGTGGGAGAGCAGCCCGATGATACACAACCCCATCAAGAGAAAGACGCACGACGCTGTAACCGGAGCCAGTTCAGCCTTTCAGCGACATGCAAGAGAGAGTAGGATATGTTTGAGCTTTTAGAAGTTTCATGCATGATGAGTGCTACATGCACTTAGGAGCTTAACGTGATGGCTCTGGCTTTGCTGGAGGACAAAAGGGCTTCGTTGAACGTGAGCACGTTTTCATACCGCCGCCATTCCTGGGTCTGGTGAGTGTTACACTGCTGCTGGGAGAGTGGCTAATGTCCAGCAGCATTTTCATAGCAGAAACCACAATCAAATTGAATTTTCCATGTATGGGCAGGTTTTCTGTATTTGTATATGCATGCATGCACAAATGGGCGACAAATTAAAGGGAAAAAAACCACCATACACTTAATATGGTGTTGGTTCACCACAAGCCCAGAGAACAGCTACAAGGTGCATTGGGATTGATTATTCAAGCATCTGGAAACGTAATGAACCACTTTCATTACACATGCCATAGCATGTGATTTACATGATTTTTGAATTTCATCCTGGAAGAGAAATGTTATCAATTGATAAAGGTGATCAGTCAGAGGAACTTTTTATTGTTTTGGTGTGAATATCTATATATATGCAGGATGTATGTATGATTTATATCAGGTTCAACAAAAATAGTCCAATAATCCATGCAAAACTAAATTATATTAGTTCAAGTTAACATTTCCCTTGTTTTTTTTTTTTCACCTCCAAACCTCTTTTGTTCTTTTCACATGTAATACACTTGATACTTCTCAAAAACAGCGTGTATAACTTCTTGCTTTTCCTTCATTTCCTGTTGATGTTGCCAGCTCACACGATATGTCCGCATTCTTTTTTGACGTTTTAGAGATAAATTTATGAACCTAGATATGTGTATGAGTTAGGCTGTTCATGTTAATGAAAAATAGTATGTGTGTGTGCTTATGTACACTTATTTGCACAAGCTGTGCCCTTTATACTGATTAGACCTGCTGTGGCAGGCGAGATCTGCAATAGGGTTTGTAATTTCATGTGCCTCCAGAGGACTGTTCATGCTGAGGGCATTTCACTGGGCAGGAGGTTGTATAATAAAGGGCACAGCTAAATGTTCCTTTATTAGCTTGTGGTCACTGCAGGGTATTTCAAATTGGGAAAGATCTAAAGGGGGTAACTTCTTACAAACAGAAATTGGAATTAAACTTAATCCTATGTGGCTTATTCACACACACACGCGTGCACATGCACACACGCACACACACACACACACACACACACACACACACACACACACACAACACACACACAAATAGTGAAAGTCAGTGGGTATGATTATCACATCCATTAGATTTCATAGCCACATTAAACTCATCCTTCTTCTAATAAACAAATGTACATATTCGAAAACTGCATGCTCAGACACTGTCGGCTATTCCTGAGTGTATACTTTGCTAATTTCTGTTGTACAGACATGTCCTTCACAGATCTAACAGATACCAAACACTGACTGTAATAAGACAGCTGTTACACCACCACTTCGGATCATCTTACCAAATGCATTGTGTCATGGTTACCGGATAGCTCAAAGACCACAGTGTGTTAAAGTCTACTACTAATGTGTTTGATACTACTGAGCTGTAGGATACTACAGAGCTGTCTGATTTCACAAAGCTATTTGGTACTATAGTGCTATTTGACACTGCAGGGCTGTCTGATACTATAGAACTATATGATACTACAAAGTTATCTATTATTGTAGAGCTATCTGATAATTCAGAGCCATCTGAACCTAAAATGCTGTCTGATACTGCAAAGCTATTTGGTACAGCTGCCTAGTACTACAGAGCTGTCTGATACTACGGACTGATATGTTACTATAGAGCTGTCAGATACGTAAGAGATGTACGTTACTAAAGAGCTGTCTGTTATAGCAGAGCTCTCTGATATGTCAGGGCTTTTCAATTGTATAGAGCTGTCTGATATGGCAGAGTTGTTTGATATCTCAGAGCTGTCTAATTGTAGATTTGTAATTGACACTGAAGAACAGTCTAAATATATATAACTGTCTGATATCTTAGAACTGTGATATCTCAGAGCTATCTGAGCTGTCTAATTGTAGATTGCTGTCTGATACTGCAAAACTGTCTAAATATATAGAGCTGTCTGATATCTGTCTTAAGCCCTATTCAGACGGGATTAGTTTTACGTGGGGACATGGGGGTAAAGTAATTTATAGTAATTTAAAGTAATAAAAAATTACAAGAGCTTCTCTGTGATTTTAGTCCCGTCCGAATGTGCCATCTCGGTAATCATTACGGACAATGTCAGTAAAGAATACGGCGACTTTTACCTTCTGTAAAAAGGTCCGGAAAAATTACCTCAGGTAATACTAATCCCGTCCGAATAGACCCGCTGTAAATATGTACGGTAAAATTCCGTCATTTCCTGTTTAAAAGTAGTTTTTGGCGCGTTTTGCAAGCATGGAGGTGCCATGTTGTCCGTTTGCGCACGTGATAACAGGAAGCAACGTCATACGCACATGACGACAAGGAGGTTACTGTGGTGCTTAAAGCGAGTTACCCCTCCCACTTCTGCTAGTTTTACTGAGATGTCTTGTCCCGTGCGAATTGGCCAATTTATATTACAGGCGTCCTGAGGTAAAATTTCATTACTCCACGTCCCCACGTAAAACTAATCCCGTCCGAATAGGGCTTTAGAATTGTCTGATATCTCAGAGCTATCTGATATCTTAGAGCTGTCTAATTGTAGATAGCTGTCTGATATCTCAGAGCTGTCTAAATCTATAGAGCTGTCTGATATCTGTCTTAGAATTGTCTGATATCTTGGAGCTATCTGATATCTCAGAGCTGTCTAAATCTATAGAGCTGTCTGATGTCTGTCTTAGAATTGTCTGATATCTTGGAGCTATCTGATATCTTAGAGCTGTCTAAATCTATAGAGCTGTCTGATATCTGTCTTAGAATTGTCTGATATCTTGGAGCTATCTGATATCTCAGAGCTGTCTAAATCTATAGAGCTGTCTGATATCTGTCTTAGAATTGTCTGATATCTTGGAGCTATCTGATATCTTAGAGCTGTCTAAATCTATAGAGCTGTCTGATATCTGTCTTAGAATTGTCTGATATCTTGGAGCTATCTGATATCTTAGAGCTGTCTAATTGTAGATAGCTATCTGATATCTCAGAGCTGTCTAAATCTATAGAGCTGTCTGATATCTGTCTTAGAATTGTCTGATATCTTGGAGCTATCTGATATCTCAGAGCTGTCTAAATCTATAGAGCTGTCTGATATCTGTCTTAGAATTGTCTGATATCTTGGAGCTGTCTAGCTGTAGATAGCTGTCTGATACTGCAGAGCTGTCTAACTGTATAGAGCTGTATGATATTGGAGAGCTGTCTAATATCACAGAGCTGTCTGATATTGCAGAGCTGTCTTATTCTATAGAGCTGTCCTATACTAAAGAGCTGTCTGATACCTCAGAGATGTGTGGCTGTACAGAGCTCTCTGATACTACAGAGCTGTCTGATTGTATAGAGCTGTCTGATACTACGAAGCTGTTTAATACTACAGAGCTGTCTGTTAATACAGAGTTGTCTGATACTACAGAGCTGCCTGGAGATACAGAGCTGTCTGATACTGTAGAGCTGCCTGGTGATACAGAGCTGTCTAATACTACATAGCTGTCTGATACTATAGAGCTTTCTGATACTGTAGAGCTGCCTGGTGATACAGAGCTGTCTGATGCTATAGAGCTGCCTGGTGATACAGAGCTGTCTGATACTACAGAGCTGTCTGATACTACAGAGCTGCCTGGAGATACAGAGCTGTCTGATACTGTAGAGATGCCTGGTGATACAGAGCTGTCTGATACTACAGAGCTGCCTGGAGATACAGAGCTGTCTGATACTGTAGAGATGCCTGGTGATACAGAGCTGTCTAATACTACAAAGCTGTCTGATACTATAGAGCTTTCTGATACTGTAGAGCTGCCTGGTGATACAGAGCTGTCTGATACTACAGAGCTGTCTGATACTACAGAGCTGCCTGGAGATACAGAGCTGTCTGATACTACAGAGCTGCCTGGAGATACAGAGCTGTCTGTTACTGTAGAGCTGCATGGTGATACAGAGCTGTCTAATACTACAGAGCTGTCTGATACTACAGAGCTGCCTGGTGATACAGAGCTGTCTGATACTACAGAGCTGCCTGGTGATACAGAGCTGTCTGATACTACAGAGCTGCCTGGTGATACAGAGCTGTCTGATACTACAGAGCTGCCTGGTGATACAGAGCTGTCTGATACTACAGAGCTGTCTGATACTACAGAGCTTCCTGGTGATACAGAGCTGTCTGATACTACAGAGCTGCCTGGTGATACAGAGCTGTCTGATACTACAGAGCTGTCTGATACTACAGAGCTTCCTGGTGATACAGAGCTGTCTGATACTACAGAGCTGCCTGGTGATATAGTGCTGTTTGATACTATAGGGCTGTCTGATACTACAGAGCTGCCTGGTGATACAGAGCTGTCTGATACTATAGAGATGCCTGGTGATACAGTGCTGTTTGATACTATAGGGCTGAATGGTGATACAGAGCTGTCTGATACTATAGATCTGTCTGGAAATATAGAGCACAAATGACTGATAGTTCACAAATGTCTAATATAAACTGTTTTACGGTTGCAGAAATGTCCAATACTCAGAAGTGTCTGATTAATATATTTTTCTCAATCCTCCCCATCGTTGCTTTTCAGCATGATATGATTTATTGTCTCAAGTCAAAATCTTTGGCCTCTCAGTGGTCATTGTAGGGTTAACAATTGTACGTTGAATTCCTTCTACTTGTCTCCTTGGGCAAGGCCTTCCTGCTATTCTTTTTTATCCTTTACCTCTACCTCTATCTTTATCTCTACATCTAGACTCTTTGTCTAAAACAAACCCTAGCCGGCTGGCTCTCCATTCTACTTACCAACGTTTGCGCCCTGGACAATAAACTGGACTACATCCTACTCGAACGCACTACACAGCAAGAGTTTAGAAACTGCTGCGTCTTTGTTTTCACGGAGACGTGGCTCAACGACAGAGTTCTGGATGCCGCCATCAGCTAGATGGGCTCACCTTGTTTCATGCCAACAGAAATGCAGATCTGTGCGGTAAGGCTCACGGTGGTGATGTGTGTGTTTACATCAACAGGGAATGGTGCAAGAACTCTTGTGCTTGTTTCTAGTTACTACTCATCGCTAGTGAAGTTTGTGACTGTTAAATGCAGGCCATTTTATTTACCACGGAAATTCACCACGGTTTTCATTGTCGGAGAGTACATTCCCCCAGCGTTAATGAGAGGATAAAGATAAAGAGGAGAATAAAGAGGCTCTATGTGAACTCTATGGGGCTATTAGCGATCTGCAGAATGTTTACCCCGACGGACTGTTTTTCATCGCCGGAGATTTCAATCATGCAAATATCAAGTTAGTGCTCCCTTAATTCCAACAGTATGTGGACAATGAAAGGGGAAAACATGCTGGTCAGTCCGGATCGGGAACAGCATCTCCAGCACCACCACACTGGTGTTCATCTAGCAGAGAACTTCACCTGGTCACTCAACACCAGCTCCATCACCAAGAAAATCCAGCAGCGTCTAGAAGGCTGAGAAAAGCTCATCTACTTCCCCCAAACCTGACTACATACTACAGAGAGACCATTGAGAGCATCCTGAGCAGATGCATCAAGGTCTGGTTTGGAAACTGCACCGTCCTGGATCGCATGTTCCTGCAGCGGACAGTGAGGACAGCTGAGAAGATCATTGGAGTCTCTCATCTCTCTATCATGGATATTTACACAACAGGCTGCATCCGCAAGGCAAACAGCATTGTGGATGACCCCACACACCCCTCACACACACTCTTCACCCTCCTGCCATCTGAAAAAAAGGTACCGAAGCATTCGGGCCTTCACGACAAGACTGTGTAACATTCCACAAGCCATCAGACTCCTCAATAACTGAAATGAACTGTACTGAGCACAACACACACATACACACACACACACACACAAACACACACACGCGCACACACACATGCACAATCAACTATACTTTACAATACATCATGTAACTTCTGCTATAATACTAATGTGTTCATTCCAGTATTTGTGCACACGTAATATTGATTAAACATACAGTATTTACACTGGTCAGTACTGTTTGTGCCAGGTTGCACAGATGCACTTTATGTAGCTAGGACTACTTACTAAGTCCTTAGCTCTGTCTTTGTTCTGTGTAGCACCATGGTCCTGGAGAAATGTCTCATTTCACTGTGTACTGCAACAGCTATATATGGTTGAAATGCTATATACAGTATGGTTGACAACAAAAGCTTCTTGACTCGACTTGACTTGACTCCTATTCCTTCATGCCTTTCCAGTGAATAGAACATAACACAGGACTCTAGGCTTTTCTTCACATGTTTATTTAGACATACTTTTTTAACATTACTGAAATATCTGTAGACGTTTCATACACTGAATGGAGCTGCAAGTGTATCATTACCTCTTTGGATTGTGTCTATTTCCTGGCAAGGTCGACAGAAATTTTCTGTTATCCAGATATATATGTTTTATCGATTCATAAAATATCACATGGTTTTGCACCATGGTGCAAAAAATGGTGCTTAAACGTTGAGCACAATGGTAAGTGTTTTACAACAACAGCAAAAACAGTATTAGGAGTTTGTTCTGTGAACTTTAACAATATGTGTGAAGAATTTTGCAGCAGTGCTTTTTTTTTTTTTTTTTTTTTAAAAAAGAAGAAGTAAAAAAAAACCCTGAGCTTTCGTTATTCAGACATGTTATGTTTTTCCTATGCAGTAAGGAGGAAACATTTAGGGCATTAAACCATTGGTAGAGTGATGCACCTTAATCATTCCTGCTATCCCCTTGAAGTTTATTTTCTTCCTATAACTGCACATCCTGATGTATTGTTCATCTTCTATCCTCTTAAGGCAATTTGTGGACTATTACATTCTTTTATATATATTAAAGTATAGCACACCAGACTTTTTTATTTATTTACAGCTACATTTACTGTTGCATTCTTTTTATGACTGTAAATGTTTCTTTCCAGACAGAAAGACAGAAACCTTAAAGAAGCCTTGACACTGGAGACTACTTCCATAAATGTTAAATACTGTAAATGTGTTATTAAATAAAACACCATCAACTTATTTGTCTTTGTTAAATGACACCACGTTTCTGTGTATATTATAAGGTTTAGAGCTCATGTTCATAAGGCTCATGTTCACCATACAAGTTCCTGTGAATTAGCTGTTACTATAGATATAAGAACATATTAAAATATATTTTAAGTTTTTATGTTCTGATAATTAAGCTAGGAAATATACTCGCTGTGGTACACAAGATTTGATGAAATGTTTCTCATGTATAAGGAATGAATATTGTGTGTTTGCTGTTAGACATTTAAGCATGGGCAAATATTTATCATAATCATGCATTTAAAGTTTCACAATTAGACAATTATCTAGTTGTTATGTAATCTCCAGAGACTTGGAGTGTTACTGTGTGTGATCATAAGGAACGAGACGACTTCGGATTGAACCTGCCGTCTACTCGGATTGCACGTCAAGCCCTTTTGGCTTTTTTTGCCTGCTGCTCTGTTCTCTTCCTCACTCAGGATCATGAGGTCCCCCTCAGAAAAAGATCTGTCACCGCACATCTTATCTCTTCCTGACATTGGTATTGGTATAACAATAGCTCTATTTTTTTTATTAGATGTTGGCTAACTTTATGGCTTTCTTCACAGTTTGAACAGAGCAATACATTTCTCTCTAAAAGTCTATATCATTCAGCTTTTGCTTGTTTGGGGAATCGCTCTTCAATGACGTACTGTGTCATCTCACCTAAAAGTGTAATATCTCACACTGCATTCACACCATATTACACATACACATATCACATAAATGAAAACAACAGCACAAAAATATCTATTGTGTAAGGATTTATACAGCTCTGGACAATATTTAGATTAACTGCATTAGAGGTGGACTGTTGACAGTTGCCGTTGTTGACGGAATAAGTCGTGTTGGCACCGTACAGCTCCAGGGTCTGGGGTTTGAACCTGAGCTTGGGTTACACTCTGTGTAGAGTTTCATATGTTATCTCATGGGTTTCTTCCAAGTTCTCTGGTTCCTTCCTATCTATCAGAAAACATCCTGGTTTGGCTACCTTGAATTGTGTGTGCGTGTGTGTGTTTATTTATTTATTAGTGATTCCAAGATCGGCTATAATGCTCTCTTAATGTTAATTAAAAAAAACAACAACGAGCGAATGAATACCTATTTATGAGGAAACAAGTTTGGACTTCGTTTGGAATCAAATCCCCAACCCTATAGGTGCGAGGTAAATACGCTCAGTACGGACAATTCCCTACTATATCAAAGTTAGCTACAGAATGAAATCCCAAATTAGGTTTGGTCAGCTCTTGTAGACCAATTAGTGTCTTTTACTGGATGCTGTTACAAGCTCACATAAATGGACAGAAATGTAGGAAAAAAAATTGCTGTTACTACTGAACATCAGAATGAGGTTGCTGGATATTTTTTTTTTCTTCTCAGAACTGTACTTAATACAGTTCAGCTACAGCTTCAACAAGACTGATTACATTCATTAATTCATCTGGATCTCCAACTTCTAATTGAAGTGACTCATTTTATTGGGTCCTTATTTTGGAGGTTTTTCTTCCCTAGAAGCTTTTAAAGCCAAATATGTCTTCATTTGGTTATAAATGGAGTATACAGAATATGTCTTTGATTCAAAGTAACATCAAGCAAGCAGGTCTCATTTTACTAGTTAGAGGGAAGGCCTTTTTAAATGGCTTCCTTCTCTGGATTTTAGATAAGACTTTCTTTGTGTAATATCAAACCAATTATTCTAACAGTAGCATTGTAATTACAATGAAGTGAACTGAACTCTGAAAATGTATCGCATGTCCTTAAGTAGCCTTAGTGGCACATGAAGTAAATCAAAGGAGCGTAGACACGTGCATGCTTCTCATGTCAAACATTAACAAAAGGTCTTCTGATGTTCGTTACAAATAGTGCAAACTTTTCTACACACCGTCGAAACAAGAGCAAGATGTGAACGGCAACCAACAACCAAGGCGGAAATTAAGAGATGAAGGATGCACTATTTCGGTCATGTGTGCAGGATGAAGGCCAGCTGGATACTATACAGATTTTTCTGGAAACAGCAGCCCACAGGGTGGAAAGTGCAGCGATCAGCACCAAAGAAGATGTGGCCCAAGCAAGCTGAAAATGACTTGAGGGATTAGAGACCTTGTCTTAAAGAAGGTAGGATTGTGATCAACAAGCATAGAGAAATATTGTCCAAAATCTACTGGCACCAAATGCAATGCAATACTGGATCCAAGGTCACCTTCCTTCAGAAGGATAAAAAAGGAAAGATGAAATGTTCTTTTAGCATACTGACCCCTTGTTTAATATGTTTGTTTTTCTACAATATTCTTCGGGTTTTGGGAGTTAGTGCCGTAAAATAACTGCCATTGTAAATTGATGGTTTATAGACTAGAAACAGCTGCTCATTCATGCAATTATCCTATCAGTCAATCATGTGGCAGCAGCACACTGCACACAATCATGCAGATACAAGTCAAGAGCTTCAGTTAACATTAACATCAAACATCAGGATGCAGAAAAATGTGATCTCTGTGACTTTGACCTTGTTGAAACCAGACAAGATGGTTTGAGTATTTTAGGCACTGTTGATCTCCTGGGATAGATATCTGTGGAGTTTATAGAGAATGGTGCGAAAGACAAAAGATCACAAAAGAAGTGACTGGCCATACAGACTGGTTTAATATCATAGGAAGGCTACAGTAACTCTGATAACTATTACAACTTTACAACTACGATGAACACAAAAGCATCTCAACACAACACAACAGCAGGAGACTGCATCATGTTCCACTCCTGTCAAGAAGACAGGCCAAGAACAGGAATCTGAGGCAAAGACAGAAACGAAGACTTGAAAATATTTGCCTTGTCAGCAGGATTTTGAGTTCAGGCTGCTAATGGTGGTGTAATGGTGCGGCTTATGTTAAGCATCTGTTTACGACCCCTCAGTTTACCTCTGTATACCTTCGTCTTCCTCTCCTGTCAGCCAAGAACAGGAACAGGAGTCCAAACTGGTTTCCTGAAGATGATAGTGATCCCAGTGCATTCACTGTCCTCTCCTGTCATCAGATCTAAATCTGATAGAAGCTCCTATGAGAGATTTGTGGTAGTGTATTGCAATCATGACATCATAGACCAGAATCACAAAGCTTGTGGAATCCATTCCACATACTATGTGCACAAAAGGCGATATCAGTATGGTGTTCCTTATAAAGTGTGTGCTGAGCTGCTGGATGTTTCAGGCACGGTCAGCGTGTTATCTAACGCATCCTGGCTTTAGACTTGTCCGTGATGACTCTGCAGTCCTTCTCAGCCCAGCAGGCAGCATCACAGATAGACTTCCTCTCGTTCCCTCTATGACTTTCAGCCAAATTCGTGTTTTTATTCATTTTATCCAACTCAAAACCATGTGGCGAAAACCCATTTTGCTCTCATTCCTGGCTTTATTCAGCTGTTAAGAAATGACTCAGAGATGACAGGCTGTCTCTTTCATTCTGTCTGTTCGACACACCGATAAACAATTGTTGAGATGAACATGCTATATGTGGGCGAGTCACGGTTTTAGTGCGTCTGCCTGTTTTTTTTGGTTTGTTTGTTTGTTTGTTTAACATTATTTCATGCCCAACTCTATCTGAATTTGGCCTGGATAGCGAAATTTACGTCTTAATAAATAGCGTGCCTACAATAGTTGACCTACAACCTTTTTGCACATAATTCTCATGTGGATGCAAATGAAAATCAGCAGGCTGCCTATGTGTAGCTCTCTGTCATATTGGTGCTTCACGGTACAGAGGACTTTCCCGGTTGATGCAAGTCACATACGCCATATTATTGAGTGAGTGTTTGTGCTTTGCTGCCCCCTAGCGACACAAATGTAGTTCTTCAGTTTGTTGCTCTGTGTAGCCTTTAATAAACAATGAATGTGATCATTTTAGACAGATAGATTACTTATAATAAACATGTTGACAAAAGATATTTAAAGATACTCAGTAACCAAGACAAAAGTAATGAAAGTCACTTGTGCCATGAGAAGATCAGAACAACATTATATAATGGAATATAATAATATTTATGTAATGATGTTATAGATATGCTGAACTTGTTGTGCACCATATGATTAGAAAATAAATATCAGTGATAGATATGTGCTGGTGCTGGTGCAGTCTTTTAGAAACAAAACTACATGGTCTACCGATAATGATTCAGGTGATAGTGATAACCGTTTGATATTAAAACGAAAGAATTTTTTACTTTTTTTTTAACTCAGAAATTATTTGCATTGTAAATATAATAAAATATAAAGTATATTTCCAAGTCTAAAAACCAAGTCTCTTAATATACAAATCCATTTTTTTGATACAGGATCCGTGGCATTTGTAGTTATTTTGCAAAAAAAAAAAAAAAGGTGATTCCCTAAGGAGTCAGTATTGATAGAGATGTTGAGCAGCACTGTGGTGTAGAAGATAGCATTGTTGCCTCGCACCTCCACTAGAGTTGTGTCGATTCGTAGCTCGGGGTAATGTCTGTGTGGCATTTCATATGTTCTCTCCATGTCTGTGTGGGTTTCGGTTCTCAAAATCACTATAAATATAAAAAATATCGCAGTGGGTGAATTAGTTGCTCTAAACTGTTTACGTGCAAATGTGTGTTTACATACAGTAGAGCCCCTTGAGGCACTAGCTTCTTACCCAGGGTATGGTTCTTCCTTTCTCCCGGTGTTCCTGGGACTGACTCAGGATCGTGATTACTAAAGCTTACTGAAGATGAATGAATGGAAAAAAGCAATCATTTACTCACATTCCAGGATAAACTTGAGCAGACAGATGTGCTGATCTAACGTAACACACACACACACACACACACACACAAACTGAGCTGTAGAAGCCAACTCAACACCTGCGCTGCCCCAAAGGAACTCTTTTTCACACACACACAAAAACCTGAGAAGTGTAATAGTCTAATTGCATTATGTGATCCCTCGTCTCATTCTCTCTCTCTCTCTCTCTCTCTCTGTCTTACTTCATTGATCAATAGACACATTAATGGACTTCAGAATGACTGGGTAGTGTCCTCACTCAGCTTCCTTTTGTCCTGATTGAAAGCGAGTATCTTTTCACCCAGACACTCGACACTTCAGTATTGTTCTCGTCTGAATCACGCTTGCCATCTTTTCTGGTCTGTCTGGCTCATCTTCACTTTCATTGCCTTCTTTCTAAAACGCAGACTCAGGCCGTGACTCTTGTGCCTAGTAGAGTTAAATTGTTTTCTTAGTCACTTGCAGTGAGAAATGAAAGCAGGAGACAGCGTCTGATCTCTGATCCTCTCGTGGAGACAGTGATGATCCGCCGCCGCTTGTTGTGGAGTGTCGCCACTGATCCGTCAGCATGTGTCGCAATAATAGCTGTGACTTTCACAAGCAGAGTAATGAATCCTTTTTTTAACACATCTAACGCTTTGAGATAAAGGTATTACTAAATGGTGTGTGTGTGGGTGTGTGTGGGTGTTTTGTGGATTTGTGTTTCTGTTCCCATTTTTTTCAAAGCTGAATGGAATTGTAAAACAAACTTACTGTGGCATTTAAGATTTCACCAGAGTGAAGCGAGGAGCGTGCGCTGAACAGTTCATGCTCTTTAGAAAACCAAACCATAGAGTTTCCACTGCTCTCATTTGTATTAGTGGCTTATTGCATTCTATGATCTTTACTGTTCTTCTTTCCAAATTTTGGAATTGGAAATGATTTCCAACACTCGTGTTTATCCTCCTGGAAGACATGGATCTGATCATTATTAATGTCAGATTTATTGTCAGTTTTGATATTGCGCTTCCTGATGAATGTCTCTGATTCGCCCATAAAGAATGAACAAACTAAACGTAATCAGGGCTACGCATTTCTTATCAGACGATCAAAATATGTTTTATACATTTAATTAAATTAATAATGAATTAAACATCATGTTAGGGGGGGCACGGTGGCTTAGTGGTTAGCACGTTCGCCTCACACCTCCAGGGTTGGGGGTTCGATTCCCGCCTCCGCCTTGTGTGTGTGGAGTTTGCATGTTCTCCCCGTGCCTCGGGGGTTTCCTCCGGGTACTCCGGTTTCCTCCCCCGGTCCAAAGACATGCATGGTAGGTTGATTGGCATCTATGGAAAATTGTCCCTAGTGTGTGATTGCGTGAGTGAATGAGAGTGTGTGTGTGCCCTGCGATGGGTTGGCACTCCGTCCAGGGTGTATCCTGCCTTGATGCCCAATGACGCCTGAGATAGGCACAGGCTCCCCGTGACCCGAGGTAGTTCGGATAAGCGGTAGAAGATGAATGAATGAATGAATAAACATCATGTTCAAATTATTTAAAATAAAAAAGTAATCTTTAGCACTGAGTTTAAAATGTCTGAGGGACAATGTATTCCTGTTGTAAAACAACAGCAAAAACAAGAGTGAAACTGCATATAAAGGAATTGAATGTTAACTTCTTTTTTTCATGGTTCATGTTTTATTTGAAAAACAGATTGTTGACAGATTATTGGCTATTTTAACACCATGAGAAAAAATACTCAAGAAAAATCTCATAGCTAATCACGATTTCATCTGTAATTCAGTTCAATTCAATTCAAGTTTATTTGTTTAGCGCTTTTTACAAAAGCAGCTTTACAGAACATAAACATAGAACAGAAGGTAAACATAAGGAGAAGTATAAAGAATTATTATAATAAAAATTCAAGATATATATAGTTCACAGTATGTATGTATGTATGTATGTACGTATGTATATGTATTTATCCCAATGAGCAAGTCTGAGGTGACTCAGGCAGCAGTGGCAAGGAAAAACTCCCTTAAATTGGTCAATTAAATTACGTAAGGAAGAAACCTTGAGAGGAACCAGACTCAAAGGGCAGCCCATCCTTATATGGGTGACACTAGAGGGTGTGATTACAAATATACAGTCAACAAATGCTGTATTGGTGTAAGGATCACATGTAAGATGATTAATTTAAGCTCCTATTATTATTACTAACTGCTTATTTGATCTAGATGTGACTCACTGGAAGACATGTTTCCATCTGAACTCTGAGACCTTTTGTCTTGTCTGTACATAACACAAAATGAACACCTTGTTTTATCAGATCTAAAAGCTCATCTGAATTCATTTTTGTGTTACCATTCACATTTGCTCAACATCAACATTCATGAGTTCACATTTTGCCTATTTTGAACGGAGACACATACAAGCCAACGTAGCGTGGGACGGTTTTATGACCTTGATCTGCAATGTGTATGTGTGTCTGTGTGTCATGCTCTGAAACTTTGTTGTTTAGGGGAGTGTGTAAAGGTCTTACTTCACAGGACATACCACCAGGTATAACAGCGATGATCAGACACATTGCAGAGGATAAGAGCACTGTCTTGTATTAACTGATGTAACAGCGAAGCTTAAGATTTAATCATACATGAGAGACTCAACTCGTTAACTCAAATAATGACTCTTTACAAACGTGGCGAGCTGAAAAGCATCACACACACACACACACACGCATGCATGCATACTGTATAGATAGATAGATAGATAGATAGATAGATAGATAGATAGATAGATAGATAGATAGATAGATAGATAGATAGATAGATAGATAGATAGATAGATAGATAGATATTGTGTTTGTTTTTTCCCCAACAACCCTGGTGTGACTATGACCTTGAAAAAAACCACGTCAGACCCTATTGTTACACTGTTAAACCACAAGCAAATCCGGCATGGCTCACAGCATGACAACTCTGCATTGTGTTGTAAGAAAAGCCAGTGAAACATGTTTGGTTGGTTAAACAGCTGCGCTTGAAGGAAGTACGCACCATTAGTGAGCTATGAAAAACACATCTCTGACATTTGCTGTGCTTACCTACATGAGACTGACAGATGTTGTTATTCATTTCTGTTTGGAAATTTGAATCAGATGCTGGATTAAAAAAAGGTCAGACTTATTCCAGATCCATGATTCAGACTCCAGTCCCGGATTAGGACACGGCTCTGTGTTTCCCCTCCTGCTTTTGTGTCTGAGAGCCTCATAGTGTAGCTTTGGGAGGAAGTGGCTACAGCATGGAGCTCAGCTCAGTGGGAGGGCTCAGTGGGTGTGAGTGTATGAATGTGTGTGTGTGTGTGTGTGTGTGTGTACGTTTGGAGTCATGCTGGACCGATGCTGCTAGTGTGTGTGTGTAAGCGCGTAGCGTTGCATCTTAGGGCAATGTACCACCGGTCGCCCTGTCACAGGGGCAGGATTTACTTTGACTTTAGTGAAGAAGTGGTAAAGAGACTGCACACTCCTGCCTTCAGGTCAGAACACATTCATTCTCACACTTTTCTATGAGTCATTTTGTCTGTCTAACACCATCTGTCTGTCTCCCTGTCTCTGTGACTGTCTTATTTACATCTTTATCTCTCACTTTCATGCTCCCTGTCTTCTTTGGAGCATTAGACTGATCTGCAAGTTTGTCTGTCATGCTTCTGTCTATCGCAGCACAGGACTAAAGGTCTCTCAGCTGAAACTAGGCCAGCTCATGCAGAAGTGGAGCAACATTACCTCTGCATTTATCCCTGTTGTAGACTTTCTCGCTCTCTGTTTGACCTGAGATCACAGCTGAATGGTTGTACGACTGTTTGTAAGCTGGCGTATAATCTGCAGGGCAGACTGAGCCAGCCGTCAGTTCAGTGTGGGAATCTAGCTGCATTATTCATTCCTGTGTTGTTCATGTCATGCTTTAGTTTCAGTTCAAAAACAAACCCAGGTTTCATAAACATGACTGGAAGATTGTATCACGCCTTCACTTTCTGATCTTTATTGTGTTGTGAGTTGCATTGATGCGTCTCATAGCATCCACATTTATTTTTCATTCTAAATCATGAGCTTAAATGAGATTAGATTTTGTCTTTATTAACATGTGGACTTTGTTTGTGAGCTACATTTGTATGAGTGCTGGAATTGTTTTGCCACTTTTACATTAGCAATATATCTAGTAGCCAGTAGTGTTTTCTTTTTTGTTTGTTTGTTTTTTGGGAGGGGTTTTTTTGGTTAAAGAGAAGGTAAAATTAACTTAAGTCACGCTCGTATGCTCATTTGACTTGCATATACTGTATGCAGGTACATATTAACTTAAATATGTACAATACAGATGTGTGTGCATGTTTGTGTATGACATTGTACTGTATGTGAGATCGTATGTGCATACAGTATATAGATTATGCCATATTGTGAGTATGTAAAGGTCTCGCTTTACACGAAAGCAAGTACAAATATTAATAATAATTCTTGTTTCACTTCCGATGAGCTGACGTATCAGACCGTAGACATTACATTATAAAACTCAACAGTGGTGTCAATTTCTCAATTCTGATTGGTCAGAAGGCGTTGATCAATTTTCTACAGCAGCAGCTCTAACAGTAGCGCTGGCTGCAAGCCGAATCACAGATTTGTTCATTAAAAATGTGCTCATCTTAACACAGGACCATTTCAAAATCATAATAATCATTCATGTAGGAATTTCTGTGAGTCCATTGTTGGAATTTGTAAGGAGACCAAACTCTGTAATACAAACTCATTATAAGTCAGATCCAAAACTAAAGCATTGTTTTAGTCTTCAAACTGGAGAGTTGTGTTTCATAGTAACATGATATACTCTGTCTTATTAATATCTGAGACTCAAAAAGCGAGAATTAAGCTTAACATTAAGCATATAACTATATAAGTATAAGATGTAAAGCATCTCTTTAGTATTCTTTAATAACTTAAGCATGTACATATTTGTTTTTTAAGAGGAATAAAACACTTCACGTCACCCTGTTGTTAATTTTCTCTATCAACTCACCCAACCTTACGTTCATTTTACACAATACATTCTTGCATACAAATTTCTAGTAGAGTTGTCTCAGGTTTATTATATATCACTGTTGTGATTTGAAGCATCGTCTTTTGTCTGTTTGTTGTTGTGTGTGTAAGTTGTATGTGCGTAGTATCCATATCTCAAGCCCTTCTGCTATGTGCTGAATGTTCTTTTGTGCTTCAGATGTCCTTCATCGGGGCCGTATAGAGCAACTGTTTGTTAGTATTTCAGAGTCTGGTTGCAGTGTTGATTTAAGACACTTTATCATGTTTTACAATACGGGGCCGATTGCTAAGTCTGCTGGGGATGAATCATGGTAGTAGCAACATACTAAAGAGATTTTTTATATGTTTTTACTCAAGGATTTATATTTTATATTTCTGTCTGTTAACATTGATATAAAGTATACACCTGTACACCTGTGCACAGCTAGGTAGCTTTCTATAATTACATTATCCATTCTCATACTTTATGGGCTCCTTTATTATATCTCCAAAAAAAATGAGGTGTTTGTCACTGGAGAAGAAAAATGCCTGGGCACAAAGCCATACAAACATCTAAACACACAAACACATACACACACACACACACACACACACACACACACACACACACACACACAAATTACCCAGACTAGTGCCATTTGGGGAGCTACAGTATGCAAACTAAAGTATGTCATAGGAAAAAGCAGTACCCTGTTCCATAGTAAACTAATTAATTTGCCCACATGCTGTAATTTTTTGCCATTTAAAGCAAAACTCACAGCATGTCTTATTTCCCTGGACCATATTTGTAAAATTCTTGTCTCCCTCCATCCCTTCCTCTATCTCACTTAGCAGCACCATTTCCCACAGCTGCAGAAATGCTTCTCTCTGGCCAAAAAGTCCCCATTTTCCCCAGTCATGTGTCAAACCTGCAAACGTCATGAAATAGTTTTGACCAGTTCTCCAAAAGGTTCGTTCTTCCACAAGCCCGAATGTTTAATAAATAGATTGTCACTCTGTTTAATCGTTCTTATTTTTCACCGCTCTCATTGAAATCCCTTCTGGCATTTGCAGCCACTGCATCCTCAGGAGAAGATTGTTAAGCAATGCGAACAAGAGAAAATGTAAAACTTTTTTAAAACTCGTGAGTTTCTGTTTCTAGCTGTTTCCTATCTTCATTCATCAGCTCTTTATCTGTGAGTGTGAAAGTTGACCTGTCCTTCCTCAGCTATCGTGTCTTTTCACACCACTGCATATGAGCTGTCATATAACACTGAGCTGGATTATGCTATTGTGAATACATGAGGTAGCAGACACCTGTGATTGGTTAGCTCTATTTTGATTGACAGGAGAGAGAAAGCAGAGATCCTGTTCACCCAGAGAACAGGACTAATTGTGCTCTCTCAGGCTCCCGGCTATGTATTACTCATAATTGCTTGCATAAGTGCAGTAATTTAGTGGCATTTGAAGCAGGGTTTACACACCTTCTTATAGTCATATAGGTCATATGTGCTCTATGTGTAAACACTAGCTGTAATTTTCTCCATTATTTTCACTCCAATCTTCAATTCATTCCAATTTTAGGTCTTGTTATGTTGCATCAGTCTAATAACAAGTAAGCTCCAGAATGAATGACAGTCTTGGCAAATGTTGTGCTTAATTACTTTAATCTCTCAGTCAAAATAAAGGCAAAATGTAAGATTTCATTGAAGTAAATTTATTTGTAAGAAAATAGGATAATCCTTAGTTCTAAATTTATTTTAAGTATTCAAACATGCCACCTCCAGATTAAGAAACTATTTTTTAAAGCATTTCAGGGAAAGGCCTTATTTTAATTTTTTTTTTATTTAAATTAAAACATTTAGATCTGGAATTAAATAGATGCTACTGGAACATTAAGTCGACCCTGGTTCTGTGGTCAGGTAAACAGTTTTCTGGCAACAGGCACTAAAGGCGGTTTTAGATCTGCGACTAAAGTTCACTTAAATACCAAAAAAACTTATTTGCAGCATTACCACTATACATCTAGTGACATTTACAGCATTTAGCATACGCCCTTATTCAGAGCGACTTACATTCTATCTCATTTTTTTATACAACTGAGCAATTGAGGTTTAAGGGCCTTGCTCAGGGGCCCAGCAGTGGCAGCTTGGTGGACGTAGGAATCAAACTCACAACCTTCAGACATTTATCAGACTATTGACATCAGATTCTATTGGCTAATGACATTTAACAGATTACTGACATCAGATACTACTGACTACTAACATTTATCAGACAACTGACATCAGATACTACTGACATTTATTAGACAATTGACATCAGATACTACTGACTACTGACATTTATTAGAAAACTGACATCAGATACTACTGACTACCAACATTTATCAGACTACTGACATAAGATACTAATGACTACTGACATTTATCAGACTACTGACAAATTAAGAAATGCAGAGTGTCCCTTTTAGTTGAGAAGTGCAATATATACACATACACGTATTTCTAAAGCAATGCATATGAACCTGCTGTGACATTCCTGACTAATTACACAGAGCAAAAAATTGGGTTGTACTGTGTTGACAGTACAGGATACTCTCACTGTGTCATGACTTACTTAGAACTAAGAACTATTCCGGTAAGTCCCTTGTTCATGTTATTAGAAGACAATATTGTCATGCTAAGTGCTTAGGTGCAGATGCTTATTTTCTATTTAAAGCATTGAAAGTTATTTACCCTTTTTTCCAACATGGTTTTAAAACCATGTAACAGCTTAAGAGCATCTTTCACCTTAGCATGTGTTCAATCAGAAAATTGTATTAAAATAGTCTTTGCAATCTGATGAAATAAAACAAAAATACTGCTAATTTGCTTAAGAAAATAATAGTCTGTAATGCTGATGTTTATTTACATACTATTAAGCATTTTTTTAGTTACCTAATACAGTAATGTTTTTAATTTGTCATCAGATTATTACAGGGCTTATGCAAGTTTAAAACTTGTTGCTTGTATTAATTTACACAAACAATTGTTGTTTCTAATGTGACATTTAGGATCTGTGGTAAATTACCCTCTAAAGGGAAAATTATCCTATTAATTGATCATAATGTACCTAAATAAAGAGTTATGAATAATCTATTAGTCATCACTCTGTTTTTATAATTTTAGATAGAAATAGTCAAACCAAAACAAATAATGCAGGGTTTTTTTTAGTCATTAGAAAGACACAGTTCTTGGTTTTACTGTTAAGCCAGTTTGCAATACACACAATGTGTGTGGGTGTGTTTGTGTGTGTGTGTGTGTGTGTGTGTGTGTGTGTGTGTGTGTGTGTGTGTGTGTGTGTGTGTGTGTGTGTGTGTGTGCGTGCATGTGTGAATTTTTTGATAGGGATAAACAGTCAAATGATTTAAACAGTTGGAATTGTTACAATGCAGCTATTATATATAAGGGTGAGTCAAATAAAAACATTAAAAATGAGACATGAATGAATAAAACAGTACATTTGTAGTTGCAATAATAAAAAGTACTACTGGTCCATTGTCCTCATTAACCACTTCTATGTTTACTTTGAAGTTAATGCACTTTTGTGGCACTTATTTACAATAAACAATACAAAAAAGTTTCGATTTGACTCTCTTCTAGTCTGGTATAGTAAGTAATAATATGGTATTATCTGTATAGTGCTTAAAACATCTTTGACCTCACTTTAAGACTTTACACTATTGTCATGTGAGCTTGACATATCAGATAGACAAGGTCATGACTGTTACTTTCTTATATCTGTTTTCAAGCCTGTTGTCATCTTGGGGTGTATAGTGACTCAGAATACAGGACATCCTGTGAGAGCGATTTTTCTCCTATTGCCATTGGAGTGGGCGCCTGTTTCTCCAGAGAACTTGATTTTATCAGGTTACAAAGAACTTACACTCTGAGTATGTACTGTAAGACAGAGGCTGGTCTTTACCCCATCAGCAGGAAAGCTTTAGAAATTTCATATTGACAGTAATTTGAAACCTAATCATTACCCAGTTTCCTGCAGGTTTCATGCGAAGCAACATAATATCTTCTCTCCATAAATCCTGTGATCTAGGCTAAAATGTATGAGACTAGACCAGATGCTGCATGTATCTTACTGAACGATTCTGTATTTTCATATTGTGATATACTGTACTATAATGTATGATATTGTACCATACCATATTTACTGCACCATACAGTAGCATACTCTATGCTACACCAAAAATGTATCCTCTATATTGTTGAATAATTTACCACACTAGACTAAACTATACAGCATTACACCAAAATGCCCTGTTTCAATGTAGTGAAAACCCATCAACCCTACTGCACCATAAAATACTGCTGCATCATATCACACCATACTATATCATGATGAACATTGCTGTAAAATATTGCATCTTGCTGTGCCATATCCATACACTATACTAAATCATGCTGTAATAGACTGCACCAATATTGTACAATATTGCACTATTCTGCATCATGTTTTAGCATACTATACAGTGCTGTACCATATCGCATCATACTGCATCATGCTGTAGCATACAATGTCATAGGATACCACACCGTACCTTAATGCACCATGCTATAAACTATACTATACTATACTATACTATACTATATAATTCTATAATTCTGTCATACCACTTCATACTGTATCATACTTACAGTATATAAAAAAATCACACTATATATACCCTTATTCAGTTATATGTACATATTACTACACCTTATGTATAACCTCATACTCTCATTTATTACACTGCCACTTGTAAATAAGCTATCTATGCACTTCTGGTTAGATGCTAACTGCATTTCATTGGCTCTGTACATGTATCTTGCACAATGACAATAAAGTTGAATCTAATCTAATCTAATCTATAGTGCATAACATTCTACACCGTACCTCATCATACTACACCATGCTGCATCATATACTGTACTATACCATACTGCACCAAACTATACCATGCTGAATTATATACTATACCATACTGCACCAAACTCTACCATGCTGCATCATATACTATACAGTACTATACTGCACCATGCTACACTATTGTACCATTTACTAAATGCAGGAAAATACTGTATTCATCAGTATCAGTGATATAACACTGCATTTTACTGGTGTCTCTCAGGAAGGAGGGACGACAATTGTGGGATGTTGTTACATTGTAAGGTGCTTAATAAAGTGTCTGTGCTTAGTAGACACAAGGACTCGGTCAAACCCCAAAGCACACTCTGACGTCATGGTCACAAAATGAGTCAGGCGACTTAGTATCAGCAGATATTGTTATCACCAGCTTCGACGACTGTGTTAGTTAGTGTGTGTTTGTGTTGTATTTAGATATGGAATAAGTAGTTGTTCAGTAAAGGTCAGTTAACTGTAAGAATTTAGCATGAGAACAAAATGTTGGTTTCAATTAGCTGGGTCAATGTGGTATATACTATGAAAATGATGTGCTTGTTGTAAATTACCCCGTTTTAGGATATTTATTAAAGAAATTGACAGTTCATATACACACACCGAAAGAATACTCCAATATGTAGTTCCAAGTTTAGTTGACATTTGTGAAAGCAAACATGTGCAAGCATAGCTCTTTAGCTTGTAGCTCTGAAACACAGCTGTCTCTTCCTTTTCCGTGGCTGCTTGAGGCTTTAGGGGCTGTCTAAAACCATCTCTGTACACATGCTGTGAAACTACCAAAAGTCACAAGGACACCAAAACTCACTGCTTTCAAAAGAGAATGTCTTCCACTATCTTTCTCCAAATTTGAGCAGTGTTTGTTTGAGTTAAGCTCAATGTGCTTCCATCATGGGTGTCTTGTTTGAAGTGGGCCAAGGACATCTGCCCTGCATTTCCTGAGGGCTTAGAAGGATGCGACTTGCTTCCTCCCTCCTTACTGGGAATTTCTGAGACTTTCCAAAACTGTTGTCTTATGGGAGCACTTATACAAACCTCATTTATTTCATTCTCTTAATATTCCAGATCTGTGAACTGTAACTTGTCAAATTAAAAAAGCAGAAATGCCCAGAGTCTGTTGTCTGTTTTTAATGTGCTCTGTGTAGACATGTTATATTACTTGTTATTACATTAATATATCTAAATTGGAGGTTACAGGTTTTTTCTTCTTCTTTATAATAAGGTACTTGATTTTATGAAAAAAAAAATAATTCATAAATAATTCATAATAATAAATTAGAATCTTATTTTTATTTTCTTTTTAAACTAAAAAAATTCAACTGTTAAACAGGCCCAAAAAAACCCTAAAATATAAAATCTTAAATATGGTTTAGTATTGTTTGGTAACTACATCATTCAAAATGTGTTACTCCTTATTTCTGATGAATTCACTATTTCCTTTTTATTGGCATTATTTGCCAACATCATTAGAAGCAGCACTGCCTCAGAGCTTCAGGTTCCTGGTTCAGGTTCCCCAGTATTATCGCCACCTCAGAGCTTCAGTCCTTGATTGACTTGCTTTTTTCCAGTGTCTTTGTGTAATCGGACTGTGAACGTTTGTGAACTGAGCCATTCATGCAAATTGTTTGCTTGTGTTTGCTGTTGCAGTTTCGATGTGGAGAACGGGCCGTCTGCAGGATGCAGTCCTCTGGATCCACAGGCTTCCCCTGGTTCAGGGCTTATCCTGCATCCCAACTTCTCCCAAACCGGACACAACCAGCGGCGGGAATCTTTCCTGTACCGCTCAGACAGCGACTACGACCTTTCACCCAAGTCCATGTCCCGCAACTCTTCTGTCGCCTCCGAGCTGTGAGTTATAACAACAACAACAATAATGATAATGACTCCTCACAAAGCACAACAATATTCGGGAAAGTAATTTAGACAAATCTAAATTTGTCTAGTTTTATGACACCACTGTAATCTTATGTTACAAACTATTACATATTATATCATGTATCATTATACAATTTACTGTCATATTTTGTGCATTCATTTAGCTTGTTTTATTGTAATTAAAAATCCCTGACAAAACCATGTCACTGCTAGATCCCCTGTAAATCCTATGTAGATCATGATCACTGTAGACGTCGTATGGTGTATATTTTACTTTTAGTACTATCTCTTTCTCTCTCCCTCTTCCTCTGTCACGCCTAACCGGAAACTCAGACCTCAAAGGAGATCAAAGAGTTTCCTACTCGTTTAAACATTCGTAGAAAGTTTGCAATGGCATTTTGGCCGAAATGTTCAAATCTGACTGTGTGCCTGCCTTTTTATTAATTTATTTTAATATTCGGCATACTGATAAGCCCTTCAGCACCGTGCTTATAATTTATGAATGAAAAACAAACCCACAGGAGCTTGATTTAGTTGGTATTAGAGGAAGGAATTGAGGGCAGGCTTCCGCATGTCCCACATGCTGCCTGATTTCCTCTGATGACCTCAGCTGACACTGACTATCTGCCATTACGCACAGCACATTTCCCCCTGACGTCTACTTACCCGGAATTGCATTTTAGAGTCCAGGGATTGTGCTGGATTGTGTACAGTCTCACACTTTTTATGCAATTCATAGTCATCAGCATAATAAGTCATTAGCAGCATTTTTTAGCCCATACTTCTACAGTGAGACACTGTCATTCCTCACACTTTGCTATGATGACGTTCACAGTTTTGCTTAATGTGGATTTTTCCCCTGAAATCTGATTTTAAAAGTATGCTATCATATCCTGTTTTGCTCACAGGCATGGGGATGACCTCATCGTCACGCCTTTCGCTCAGGTAAACATGACCGTTGTTTCACGCCACATTAACGTCATTAGTGTGATTGCTCAGCAGTAGACTGAGGCTTTTCGTACGTTAATGTTTACTTTTGTAGCAGTAAATATAATTATTCAAATACTCACTCTGTTTGTGTCTAGGTTTTGGCAAGCCTTCGAAGTGTCAGAAACAATTTCACAGTGCTGACTAATGTACAATGTACATCAAACAAGTAAGTTATGTTTGCAAGAGTATTTTTTTATCATCTGAAAAAACTTTTCACACCTTTTTCTACATACAACAGTCAAATCTGTATCGAGTTCATTCCACTCAAGCTGAAATAAAATAAAAAACAACTTTTGGATGTTAATATCTATTGTATAAATTCATCCTTTTTCTTTTTAATTCACAAATGATCGGTCTAAAAAGCGACAACTGTATCATAACAATTACGTTCACTTAGAATTTGAATGTATTAGTACTGTAAAGTCAGTTAACCAGATAAGTGTTTTATTTCTCTGCATATTGTATTATTAACAATAACATTTAAGACTGATCAGATCATACACAAATAATGTTTGAATAAGAAGGTTTTCATATGCACTAGAATTTATCACTGGTCATTTCTTAGCTGCGTTGAAGCAACAACAATTTAGCAGACAATCTGCTACATGGGATCTTTTCCATTTTTTTATATTTTAGTCTGGGAATTTAAAATGCAGTATAATTTGTGTCAAAATTGTGTAGAAATCCTATTTCTGGTAGCTTAGAAGTGCCTTGAACCTCCATGGTTGGGGTTTTGAGTCCTGTGGGTGATGAATTTGCATGTTCTTTCCGTGTTTTTAAGGGATTTTCTCTGGGAACTCTGGTGTCCTCCTCCAGTCCAAAGAGATGAATTGTAGGCTGTTTGAAATCTCTAAATTGTCCATAGTGTGTTTTGAATGTACAACTGTGTGTGTGATAATGCCCTGCACCCCATCCTGGGTGTCCCTCCGCCTTGTGCCCTGAGTCCCCTGGATAGGCTCCAGGCTCTCCATGATGCTGTGTAGGATAAACAGTACCGAAAATGGATAGACAGATGGATGTTATTCCTCTTAATCCTACTGCAGCTCCTGGCCATCTTACAGGCAGCAGTGCGTTTGCTGAGACACAAGAGGGCAGCATGAGCACAGTGTGTTGCTGCACCCAGCAATAAAGTGCACTGACCCCATCTGACATTTTCCTCATTCCACTTTCCACTTAGCACTCGACCACTTTAAAGACATTAATCTCCTGCTTAGGTCTTTTCCACGTGTCCATCGTTTCCTCTCAGTGACACGTTTTTCCACTTGGAATCTAAGAGCAGAGGGAGAAAAAGGCAATTCCTCACTTTTATTGAGCACAGGGATTATTTTTCCCCTCGACTTACCACGAGCTACGTCAAACCAATTAAGACACTCTCTTAGAGGCGTTCGTTGGCTTCTGATCAAGTCTGTCACGTTCCGAGCCAGACAGATGGAGATCAAATCAATTTCACAGGCTGGCTGTTCTTTCTGGAAATATTCAGGAAGATCATCTCTGTCTGGGAATATTGAAGGCAATTCCATATAACATTAAAGATCTAGAGCATATACATATGTTTAAGCCATTTAATAAATGATTTACAGCATAACATATTAGACTTTATTTCAGTCTTCAGGTGTCAGAACTTTGAGGTATACGGTCAGTTCGCTAAGATAACATGAAACGCAGAGGCACACAAATGAATGTGGTAGTTTTATATCCTGTTAAATATATTAAATGTGCTGAAGCCCACTATTATTTGCACAATTTTTTTCCACTTAGGAGATCACCGGCTACCACGCAGCCGTCCCTCACCAGAGTCTGCCTGTCTGGTAAGCCGTCACACTTCATTATAATGTGAATGTTTAAAGCAGTCTGATTAACATTTCATGTGCTGAGACTTTTGGTTGACTAGCTGTAGCAAAATACACAATATAACGTATCTTTGTGTTTATCTTAAAATCCATGTTTAAAGATGCGGGCATCTGACTGGGTCTCAATTTTCCTATTGTGTGATATTTCTGCTGGGTTGTGTGTGTGTGTGTGTGTGTGTGTGTGTGTGTGTGTGTGTGTGTGTGTGTGTGTGTGTGTGTGTGTGTTTAACTAAGAGATGAATGACATAGAGCAGAGAGCACAGACATCTTAAAGTAAAGTCTCTTCATATCACTTTGTCATCATATACAGTAAATATTCTGTTCAGATTAGATTAGATTAGATTAGATTAGATTAGACTTTTTTCATTGTACCAGTACAAGAAAGTGTAGTTTAGCATCTATCCAGAAATAGAAGCAAAGTGCCAGGTAAGAAGATCTAAACATATCAATATGATTTGATTTGAGATGAATCAGATGTCCCTTTATTTAATCCCTTGGAATTGGAATTACATTAAAGAAACATTATACATTAGTGCCAGTATTTTATTTCATATTTACTCAAAGGTCAACATCTATATCATTGGGAGAATTAGCATTTGGATTTTTTTAATTCCCAGCATAGATTTGTGCAGTTATTTTGTGGAACTGGCTTCATAATCTAAAATATTTTCAGATGAACAACATGCATTAGGCTGCTTTCTGTACCGCCTGTGTTTCTGAGTCGACGTCCATCCGCACAGCTTGGACTAGCCTAAACAGCCCATACTATGTGTAGAGAGGAGTAATAAGAAACACAAATATCATGGAGAATAAAAAGATTAAAAAAAGATTTTTTTAATACCCCAGAGGAATTGTCCAGTTGCAGTGACTTTGCTGTGTTACACTTGGCTACGTGACTCCCCACACTCTTCCTAGCATCTTCTCATTTACCATCAGTCATCTCCAGGGTAGACTCTGGTGATTGACCCGACAAAACACACACACACACACACACACACACACACACACACACAGAGAGCATTACCTATTGTTGAGTCTAGTACAGGAGCAGTGGAAGCCCACAGGAAGTGGCAAGCACTTATTGCTCCCATACTCATGGCCATACACATATACACTCAGCCACGCATCAACCCACACTCATTCACACACACACACAAACACACACACGCACACACACACATCATACTATATTGCCCATATTTGATGTTGTTGAGTCTACTTTCTGTTTATAGGCCTTGGGAGACAGGAGTACGTTCATAGCACTGATGATGGTGTACGTGTGAATGCACACTCCTTTCCGGAATTGAGCCTTATTTCAGCATAATTACAATCATTTGTCTTATAGCTTATGTACCCTACCTACACTGTATACACACCCACACACACACACACACACACACACACACACCTGCTGAACCAGCCACACAATACCATTTTAGGGGGCTGTTTTGTCTGACAAGTAGGTCAGCATTTTGGGATAATGGCTGGGAAAATTCTATGAAATTCCCCCGCTTTGGCCTTGAGGGACGCATGGAGCGTCACACCAGAAATTCACAGATGCAAGCTCGAGCCTGCACTACAGAGAAACACAAGCGTTTCTCTGAAACATGGAAAATGCTGTAGTAGTTGAGAAATCCTTGGCTGCATTTGTTTTCAGTGAGGTAATACTGGAAGCAGTAATTGAGAAATATAAAGATTCAACATTATACGGCGGTTCACACCAGAGCACGAAGTTCAGGATTTTTATTATTAAATCTATAAAATTACTTATTAAGATCCTAATAATTATTAAGAAGATTATTTGGATTTTTATTTTTATTTTTTCAGGGAAACGATACTAAAAGATCAGTGTCACAAACTTCCTCATACTAGTGTTTCAGTAGATTCATTACTTCCTCTAATCTCTAGTCATTTATAACGAGAACAAAGAGACAAGCTCCGGTGAGAAAGAGAGAGAGAGAGAGAGAGAGAGAGATTGTGAGAGAGTGAGGTGTGTATTGTCAGTAGGAGGTGTTCCTGTCAGGTGCAGTGGGTTGTGATTGACGTCAGTCAGCAGCATGCGGCTTTTGTTGACTTCCCCTCAGCCCAGGTGGACTGGTATACACTTCCTGAAGTCAGTCAGCCCTGACCAATCTTACCAGTATACAGAGCCGCAGTGACTCAGTGCTGAACATTTTTATTTACTTATTCATCTGTATTGACACTGTGTTTAATTACCATTAGCACACACAATTAGAAACCTCCACCACTTCTAGCAGTCTTGTGTACAGTGTACAGTACACCACTGCATTGTGCAAGAGTGTGCAACTTGTTTTTTTTTTTTTTTTTTTTAGCCGGACACAGAATTAAAACATTGTGTGTATCGTAACAACTGAACATATGTCATAACCAAGAAGGAAGTCTTTTATCATTTTTTTAACTGGAAGCATATGTTCATGGGCATGGTGAAAATGAAAATATATTTTAAAAAGGTCATTAAAGGTGTATTTTGACATAGCAGCTCAGACAACATTGTCTTTATAGCTGTACCATAACAAGTACTTTAAGCTTTTTACCAGTACACTGGAATTCTATGTGTGTAATGGAAATCGACTTGTGAATGATTTTATATCCACAATTCTGACATAAAATGAGTCAGGACACTGCTGGCTTTCAATATGAGGCGTGTTTTTCTCTCTGTTGGGCTAAACGTATAAAGCGTTTTAGTCGTTGAAGGTAACACCTTAAAAATGTAGATACTTATGTGAAAAATACTTTTATACTTTGTGTGAAAAAAAGTGTTATTTATTTTATTTTATTATTTTGGGAATTTTTCAAAAATAATATTGCACCCAGTAAGCTAGGATAAAAAAGCAGAAATACTTTGTTGAAACTACAAATTCTTAAAGCACTGAGTGTCTACTTGGAGGAAAACATGGCCTAATAGTCGTGGCCTAATGGTTAGATAGTTTGATTCCTAACCCTAAGGTTGTGGGTTCGAGTCTTGGGCTGGCCACGACTGAGGTGTCCTTGAGCAAGGCACCGAACCCCCCCAACTGCTCCCCGGGTGCCGCAGAATAAATGGCTGCCCACTGCTCCGGGTGTGTGTTCACAGTGTGTGTGTGTTCACTGCTGTGTGTGTGCACTTTGGATGGGTTAAATGCAGAGAACAAATTCTGAATGGGTCACCATACTTAGCTGTATGTCACATCACTTTCACTTACTTTTGCAAGAACCATTAACCACCATTGTTGAGTGTGATATGAAAAAGCTTCTCAATGCTGAATCTGGACACATCAAAAACTATAAAATATAATATTTTTGGTCTCTGGTAAAAAAAAATGGTCTCAGGTTAATATATGGCAGACACTCCATGTAACCTACGAGCGATATTAAACAGATTATAATGTTATTTAACTAAGAAAATTGGAACTAAAGTGTGAAGTGCTATGAGAGGAGCATTGATGTGGTGTTGTAGGAAAATAATCAAATCAAAACTGTTTATTATTATTATTATTATTATTATTATTATTATTATTAACAGTATTAGTAGTAGTAGTAGTTGTAGTAGTAATATAAAAACTTAACATCTGAACAATTAATATATAATTAAGACACTTATATTTTAGGGATATACTAAAGCTAAGGCTAAAATTTCTACGTATAAAGGTTGTTTTTATATTTTCGATAGCATAAGTGTTAGCTGATAACTAATTCTGACCCAATCGTACCAGCGTTTTGTTGACTGATCTGTTGACAGAAGATTTATGAAACTGACAATGACACAGTGGCACATATTTCAGTATCATTGTTCAGTATAACATCATCCCTGCTGTTTCCCTCTTCACAAGATACAGACATATTTGAAAACACATCACACGGTAGATATTCCTTTCACAGAGGTGTAAATAGACGGAAGTGTCTGTCATCTGTCAATTCCTGCTTTCTTTTTTTTTTTATTTCTGCCTCATTTACACCTGTGCCTTTTTTTTTTTTTTTTTTTTTTTTAAAGAATCTTATATTGACTGTTATAAACATCCTCCTTATCCTTCTCAGACACAATGACACACTCAGCCTTTATGAGTCTCCGTGTCTGCTGCGTGTTAATGATGTAACCCTCAGCTATGGAGACAATGAGAATGAGAGAACAACTGACCTCCTGTCTGCTACTAAACTGCTTCCTGCGTGTCACACAAACAGGGTCAGAGGGCAGGAAGGAGAGCGCAGATTTTTCCTGTTTTTCCCCCTCACTGTTGGAATCCACCGGAACCCTGGAGGTGTTTTTCAGAGTGTGTGTGTGCGTGTGTGCGTTTGTGTGTGTGTGAGCTTCTCTGACATGCCGAGCGATGACTCTACCTGCAAATTAATGAGTGGGAAAATTTTGAAGATTTTTATGAGGAAAGAGCTGCTAGGATAGTTTTCATACACATACGCACATGCACACACGCACACACGCACACACACACACACACACACACGTGCGGGCAGTAATGTCTGCATTCACATAGAGATTTGCGTCTAGGTCAGTTCATATCTTTTATCAGGACAAGCTGTACTGTGAAGTACTGCTAAATCTTCTCTTATCCATGGACGCTCTGTGGTTGACCTCTTCAGGGCCATGTCAGAGCAGTATCATGTCGAGACTGAAGAGATGAGCAAATCTGAAAACGAGAGCAGTTGCTCAGTGTAGTAATTTCTATTTTTTATGAGTATAATATCTACATGTTTATGTGAATGTACAGTCATATATCTCTGTGCGTCTGTTTTGTGTGCGTGTCTTCTGACATCATATGTTTATGTGAAATGTCCTGATAGTGAGAAGGAGAATTAGTTAAGTTTTCCCTTCTGATCTTGTAAACAAGAACATCACAGGTACATATGACGCCACAACACAAACGTAAACTGAGACACTTTTAGTAAATCGTTCAGACGAGACGTAAGGTTATGAATAAAAGAACAAGCTTCAATCTCAGGCTTCAGCTTACTTCATACTACCTTCTATGACGTATATGATATAATTGCAGAACAAACGAAAGATGTACACAGGATTCATCTGAACCCTGTAGACAGACACACCATGTGCCCAAGCTTGTGATTGGTCCTTATAAAAGGGGTGGGTCTTAACAAATTCAAGGTTGTAGATGGTACAATTCTCATTGAGACTGCCTCATCATAACAGAATTCTGAAGAATCTGACACAAGTTTTTTGGAAAACAGGGCTGTGTAGCAGTGTATCCTGGTGAGAGATAAAATCACCAATAACTGTGTTATTAGATCATGTCTCTATCGGGTTAATAATTCTTGATCGCTGTAACTAAGAGCTTTTAAGTGCTACATTTCTTATCCACTACTTTCTTTCTCAGGAATTGCCCTTGGCACCCTGGTATTGTACTGAGCTTCATAGCTGCACATGGTTATTTGTCACTCAGATTAAGCTATGTTGATAGAACAGAGTGTGTACTCCTGTATCCTGTTGTGTCACCTCAGCCACACATACACACCTACAGTATAAGATAATGCCCTAGTACACATTTAACTCAAAGGCAGTTGGATTTAGATTCATTATTAATGCATGCTGATATTACATCGGCATAATCAAACATTTCTCATCTACAGCTTCAATAGCATAGAATCAGGCTTGCAGTAGATTGTTTTATTTTTTTTTGCTGTAATGCTTCGATATACACATAGAAATGTGAATAGAGCTGTGAAGGTGAGGTATTTTTCACAGATTCTTAAAATGAAGAAGCAGATTTGCTAACGCTTTTCATTAATGCTCATTTATCTACTGTAACACTACTGTATTATGTAAGGACTAAAACAGGGGAGGCATTTTCCTGTCCTAGGAAAATAATACTTGAGTTTAAGAGAAACTGGGCCAATTACAGAGCCATTTCTGGCACTGGAGACTCCTTCCATTATTTATTTTAGAATCCCACTCTCTGGTGTCACTCTCTGAGGATCCCTTTCCGGCTGTTATCAAGGTTTCTCTTCATATCGTCTCAGGGAGTTTTTCCTCACCACCATCAAATCTGGCTTGCTCGGTAGGGAAGAATTTATCATTTATTTCCTGAATTCATATATTTTTGTAAAGCTGCTTTGTGACTATGTCCATTATTAACGCAATATTCGAATAAAACCTATAATCAGCAGAGCTCAGGTCTCTCGAATTAATGTTACTTAACTAATCTTACCAATTGACATTCAAGCCATAGTGATTAATGCATTACTGCTTATTGACTGGAAATATTTGATATTGGTTAATGTAGGAACTTATTAATTTACTTCATTTATTCATGATTTAAGCAATGAAAATGAAATGAAATTGGGGCAAAGAAACCTTTATTATTATCACATATACTTTACAGCACAATGAATCCCAACTGAGGAGTTTGGGGTCAGTGTGCAGGGGAAGGCTAAGGGCCTTGCTCAGTTGCCCAACAGTGGCAGATTGGCAGTGCTGGGGCTTGAACCTTAAGCACTTGTGTCACCACTGCCCATGTAGATAATCCAAATAATGGATTCATGCAGTTTGTTAAAATGTTTAGTGGCCAAAAAACAAGGAGTTTGTGTCTGTTTTGGTTTTGTCAATACCGATCATTGAATTTGTTTGTCCTGTCACACAGGTGATTAATTGCTCAGATGGAATTAGATGCTCAAAGAATGGCTTTAAGAATTTGTAGCATTCTATAATATTAGCTTTTCACAATATTAGTAGGTCTGGTTTTGCCTGGTTTCTGGAGCAATTTTTCCACACAAATGTTTCCATCTTTCAGGTAAATGCAGATATCAATCTGATATCATTTCTGTTCTCTGAGATGCAACAAGTGTTTATTCAGAAGCATCAAAAATGTAAAAGTGATATCTTCAACCACTTACACACTTCTCACAACGAAAGCCGACAGTGTCCAGACTCATTTTATATCAGAATTGAAAAATTTTTTTGTTTGAACTGATTGAAATTGAAATTGCCAGATAAGTCGATTTGAGCTCCAGAGTACTGGTGAAAAAAGGTTATATTTCTGGTTTGCGAATTAGTTTCTCAGTGACACATTTTCATAACTCCGAACCCTGTAACATCCAGTAAAGATTTATTTACATATCCCTGTAGAGATGTCCTTTTTGCATAAAAAATAATTTTCCGTGGTGCACTTCTGTGTCACTGTCAGGAAGAAATGTTTATTTCTATTATTAGGCATGTGTGAAGATAATTACACAGCTCTGTATCCTCAGGTGCTCTCTTAGTGTGTGGCGCTGCTGTGGTGATGTAAAGCGTTAAGACTGTTTGAGGTAGGAGAGAAACACAGATCAGGACACATCTCAGGCGAACTGGGCATCTTTTGTGCCATGTGCACTGGCTTTGATATACAAGATATATACAAAAAACATTCGGTGAAACCACATTTCATTGAAATATGTATTTTAAATCATTTTAAATTGACACAGTATATTTATATGTGTTCTGGTGTTATCCCTAACTTGTGTCTAAGCAGCTATGTGAGTTACTTTGATATATGTAAAGGTACTGCACTTTAAAGTGGACACTACTGAGGTGTTCACTTTGTCACGTAGACACACCAGTGTTGTTATTGCAAAGGCCGTGAAGCTTAGATTGCTACTCTGTCATCTTTGTGATGCCTCCAACAGGTGCAATGTACGGCTCTATTCTTATCATAACGCGTGTGTGTGTGTGTGTGTGTGTGTGTGTGTGTGTGTGGCCTATGCGCCTGCACGTCTTATCATAAACACAAACAAACACGTGCGGTGGTCTGCTTTATCAGGTGCACTTTTAACAAAGTTTCCCAACAGGAAAACATCTTAGAGGTGTTAAGCTCGCTGAGATTTTTTTCCACATACTATCGTAAGCCAGCGGTCCTTCTGGGAATAAATGGTTCCTAACACTTAATAGTAATCAGAGTGTTTTGTTATGATAAGAATGTTTTGATTTGGTAAGTGACTGATTTGACAATGTGGGAAGGAGAGAAAAAGAATTGCAAATGCATTTCCTTGTTATGAGTCTAAAAGATTAGATGGAACTAAGCATATATTCTTCCTGCTACTTACATAAAATATTCATTCATTCATTCATCTTCTACCGCTTATCCGAACTACCTCGGGTCACGGGGAGTCTGTGCCTGATCTCAGGCATCATTGGACATCAAGGCAGGATACACCCTGGACGGAGTTACATAAATTATTAATTAAAAATATTATTATTAGTTTCACTGCAGTAGCTGAACATTGTTGGTATTAAATAATATGCTTTAGGTATGGAATAAAACACAAAAACGCGCATTTAACATATAGGACATTGTCACAAAGCCTTAGAGAAATATTTAAAATATATTTATTCAGAATATACAATTGAAATGTATTTAAATTTAACAATCCCAAAATATTCTCTTTTTTTACAGCAGTGATTTCCCATCAATTTATATTTTTATTTTTATATTTTATTTTTTTGTAACATCTGCAAGACAAGATCCATATATTATAACATCTATAAACAGTTGTTCCCTCACCAGCCTCTCTTTTTTTTTGTCATGGAGTTTATAAGACAAAAAGAATTGCAGACCGCTATTAAGCAGCTGGGAAGCTGCTCTACCCTGAGGACTTTTCCATGGCGGAAAATTTTCTGACCTTTATAAAGCCTTGACTCTGGAGACTCTGTCCTTAAATGTTATATAAACGTCTCTATACAGAAAACTTCTCCATGCTGATTATTGTGTAGTATGTTTTCCTTTGTTCAGTGAAAGCAGGTTTTTTTTTTAATTAGATCTTATTCTGCTTAGTGTATTGTGCTAAATTAGTGTCTGCCACATTGTACATGTCCCTGTGAATGAGCTGCACAGGCACATTAACAGAATAAAAAAATTAATTAATCACCGCTGCTACTGTTATAGAACTAGAACTACTGCTGTTATAAAGCTTTCCAACGGTGCTGTGTCATAAAATAAATAACTAAACTATAAGTTGGGACTTTACCGGTTGCCTTTTAAAGTGAAGCTTTATCTTGGTGAGATTAACACAGAGTCACAACAACGATAAGCACTGAATAGTTCACTACGTCTGGCATGTACAGAGATTTGCTTATCAGTCTGCCTTTATTAGCAATTTGGCCAAAAGGAAATAGCTTACAGCCTTTGAAATGATGTATCTATGATCATAACTGTCCATTTATTAGTAAGCATGTCTTTAAACAGTGCGCTCTTTGAATGCGTTGGCACACGGCTCCTTCAAGTACACATTACCCCACTCAGTCCTTCACCATTGATCATATCCTGACAGCATCAGAGTGTTTGAGGACTAAGGTGTTATTTGCAAAGGCTTTTGGGAACTCAAGTCTTTCCCAACAGTAAGTCCAACCCTAAAGCAATGCCTGAAATGCCACTCAGCATGTCCTTGGCATAACAGCCATATCACTGCCTTGCCATTTTAATATGGTATGATAACTAGATTAAAATGAAAAACAATCCTAAAGGGCAGGCTTGTAAAGTTTCCATGGTGCAGCCATTGCTTGTCTAAAAGGGAAAAGTGTCACATATACAGTAAGTGCACTTCCAGTTAAAGGACTTATTTCAGCAGGTTAGTGTTTGTATAAACTCTGCAGTGTAGATAGCCTTACATCCAGTAACAGTCCATTTCCTGTTCCTTGCAAGGAAACCCATTTTTCTATTAATATTTATTTTCCATGATGTCCACTTGTCTCACTTTCAGTAAGAAGAGCCAGGGTCTATAATTAACCTGAATTCTTTATTGCCTCATCATCAGTATGGTCATGAAAAATGGGGCAGAATGTAGAAACAAATGTCATCACAAGCGTTTGTTTGCCTTGTTTTGCTCAATTATGTGTGCAGACTTGCAACATCACTTCCTCCGATCCCGCATTAGCGCTCGGCTCGTGTTTGTCCTTTCATAGGCACAGAGCTAGCACAGGAAGAGGCATGACAGAGACAAAAGACAGATAGGAATAACAGACTTTTCCCAGTTTTACTGGCTTAATAACAGTTATAAGTTCATTTCATGTCATGGGGCATTGAATCGTAACTCCTGTTAGCGCTCTGTTTTATTCAAGTTTCAGTTGTAACATGGAGGCGCTTAAAGAACTATTAAAGAAGAGTATTATAAAGATTCCACTTAACATAATAACTAGAATCCTATAGCAAAACACTAATCATCTGAAACTATTATGTATCAATCTCATCTTTCAACAAATTCAGTCTGGACACGCCATATGGATGCTTCTTCTGTACAGAGACCTTCGTTTAACATTAACCAAAGGCGTATTCCTCGTCAGAGATTCATAACGGTTCACGCTTATTGGTTTCTTAGTAACATTCTTACATACCACATTTTCTCTGCTTTCACTTTGTTTGATGGACAGTTAAGATTCACCAGCTGTTCAGAAAAACCAAGAGCTTTCCGAAGAACAGTTTGAAGCATAAACAGGTTTTTCATGTATCAAGAGCACTACAGAGGATTGAAAAAGTGTGTGTAGGCAAAAGCATGACCCTTACTGAGATCCGCAAGGCTTGTGTCAGTGCAGAGCTTTTGGTCCAGTCCTTGTTTGTGATGTGGGATCACTCAGATCTGTAAACCTTCATAGGAAGGGATCAGCATGTGAGGTTTGAACATTGCATAACAGCTTGAGGCCACATGGCATAATTCACTCTTACTGATTTAGGCTTAGTGCCGTAAAGCAGGATTGACCATGGCAATAAAATCTGATCTTAAAGCAACACAATGTAGGCAGCTACTTTTTTTTTTTAACAGAAGGCTAATATTGTTAGATCTAGCTGCCTTAGGCCTAATAAAGCTCCCTGGCTTGTGTAATCTGTCTAAGGCTTTTGGTGGCTTGCTTGCTCAGAGAAGTACAATGGTGGACTTTATGGTGGTCCAGTCGAGAGAACGCAAACCTGCGTCACTGTCACCGTCATTAAGGAGCCCGGTTGGGGGTCCTGCCTCAGTCTGGAATGGAGCTAGTGATCTCCAACAGCAATATTAGTGAGTAATCCTGGAGAAATGCGAGTTTGACCACTGAGGTTTTGGTAATTCCCTCCTTGGCAGAAGACATGAGCTCAGCATTTGTTTCCACAGCCACAAAACTAATGGCTGAAATTAATGTCAGAGGCTACATGTGGTTATTTTACAGTTTCTTAAAATGATTCTGTACCTGTATAATGTAGTTCCTTGTTGGATTGAGACGTGTTTGTGGGTTTAGAACCATAACCCGTTTTTTAACCATGGTTTTTGTGCTTGTCTATAACTGTTAGTTTGTGTCACCATATGAATCACTCACTATCATAGGGACGCTTGCCCTGAATTCCTACATAATTATTTCCAGGAAGTATGACAAGCATTCTTGTTTTGTTAAACACGTCAATGTGCGTGTTTCTATAGGTTTGTATCTATACTGGTGATGCCAATTTTCAGCCATGGGACACAATAAATTCATAAACATCACTTCCTCCGATCCCGCATTAGCGCTCGGCTCGTGTTTGTCCTTTCATAGGCACAGAGCTAGCACAGGAAGAGGCATGACAGAGACAAAAGACAGATAGGAATAACAGACTTTTCCCAGTTTTACTGGCTTAATAACAGTTATAAGTTCATTTCATGTCATGGGGCATTGAATCGTAACTCCTGTTAGCGCTCTGTTTTATTCAAGTTTCAGTTGTAACATGGAGGCGCTTAAAGAACTATTAAAGAAGAGTATTATAAAGATTCCACTTAACATAATAACTAGAATCCTATAGCAAAACACTAATCATCTGAAACTATTATGTATCAATCTCATCTTTCAACAAATTCAGTCTGGACACGCCATATGGATGCTTCTTCTGTACAGAGACCTTCGTTTAACATTAACCAAAGGCGTATTCCTCGTCAGAGATTCATAACGGTTCACGCTTATTGGTTTCTTAGTAACATTCTTACATACCACATTTTCTCTGCTTTCACTTTGTTTGATGGACAGTTAAGATTCACCAGCTGTTCAGAAAAACCAAGAGCTTTCCGAAGAACAGTTTGAAGCATAAACAGGTTTTTCATGTATCAAGAGCACTACAGAGGATTGAAAAAGTGTGTGTAGGCAAAAGCATGACCCTTACTGAGATCCGCAAGGCTTGTGTCAGTGCAGAGCTTTTGGTCCAGTCCTTGTTTGTGATGTGGGATCACTCAGATCTGTAAACCTTCATAGGAAGGGATCAGCATGTGAGGTTTGAACATTGCATAACAGCTTGAGGCCACATGGCATAATTCACTCTTACTGATTTAGGCTTAGTGCCGTAAAGCAGGATTGACCATGGCAATAAAATCTGATCTTAAAGCAACACAATGTAGGCAGCTACTTTTTTTTTTTAACAGAAGGCTAATATTGTTAGATCTAGCTGCCTTAGGCCTAATAAAGCTCCCTGGCTTGTGTAATCTGTCTAAGGCTTTTGGTGGCTTGCTTGCTCAGAGAAGTACAATGGTGGACTTTATGGTGGTCCAGTCGAGAGAACGCAAACCTGCGTCACTGTCACCGTCATTAAGGAGCCCGGTTGGGGGTCCTGCCTCAGTCTGGAATGGAGCTAGTGATCTCCAACAGCAATATTAGTGAGTAATCCTGGAGAAATGCGAGTTTGACCACTGAGGTTTTGGTAATTCCCTCCTTGGCAGAAGACATGAGCTCAGCATTTGTTTCCACAGCCACAAAACTAATGGCTGAAATTAATGTCAGAGGCTACATGTGGTTATTTTACAGTTTCTTAAAATGATTCTGTACCTGTATAATGTAGTTCCTTGTTGGATTGAGACGTGTTTGTGGGTTTAGAACCATAACCCGTTTTTTAACCATGGTTTTTGTGCTTGTCTATAACTGTTAGTTTGTGTCACCATATGAATCACTCACTATCATAGGGACGCTTGCCCTGAATTCCTACATAATTATTTCCAGGAAGTATGACAAGCATTCTTGTTTTGTTAAACACGTCAATGTGCGTGTTTCTATAGGTTTGTATCTATACTGGTGATGCCAATTTTCAGCCATGGGACACAATAAAGTCATCAGACAGCCATTTATATGCAAGGCAAACAAATGCTTTTATACAAGACCAAAACAATAAATGGTTTATGGTTGTGTGTGTTTATGCATGTGTGTACACCTCCATGATTTCACAATTTTGTGATTACAGACATAAACGCAAATAAAAGCAAATATTTTCAAAATAACCGCACATTTTCCGCAGAATTGGGCCAAGCTGTGTCATGTGACATCATCACAACACACATTCAGTACTCTTCAATCCACATGCTGTCATAGAAAATAATCCCATATGTGTCTTCACTGGACGTAACCTCTGCTTTTCATTTTGTCATTTCCATATTTTTTCACAAGAAAACACAAAACTCCACAAATTACCATGCAAAATCAAGCATTCTTGGCAACAACAACCACAAAGTGACTGTGTATGTATATTCACACATAGGGATGCTTTTTTGTGAAATTATCTTATATATACACATATAATATAGGTTTGTATTTTCAGTCTTTTTGTAGTTTCTTTTATTCCATGTTTATTTTCATGTTCAGTTGTATACCACAGTTTTGGCTGAATTCACAAATCTGATTGGTCAAAGATATCTTATTTCATTTTCAATACCAGTAACTTTAACAATAATTCAATTCTTCTAATAAGCTGATTGAAATAATGATACTAAAAGGTTTTCTGAAAGGAAACATTGATTTGACATTTATGGAAGGAGTCTCTAGTGTCAGGGCTTTACAATGCCAGTATGTTTTCCACCATGGGAGAGAACTTTTCTCAGTACCATATGGGTTTTTATTACTTGTACCTCTAGAGAGCGAGAGAAAAGAAAGACAACTGTACTGTAGTGTATAGTGTATAAGTGATAACTTGTCTCTTGAACGTTCCACGTAATTATTAGTAACTATAAACTGGTTTAAAAAGACATGAACAAATGTCAAAAGAAATGCTGTGGTACTGTATAAGAGGAATAAGCTTTGTGATTTGCTGTTATAGGAAAATAATCAACTCTGAGGTGGTGATGTATTTTATTATGTATATGCAGTAATGTGCTCTGTGACCATGTCCTGTCAGGTCACATACACTCACACCACACACACAGACACAGACACACACACACAGACACAGAGTGATGCCATAACACTTACAGTGTGTGTGGCCTTTTTCTCTCGCTCTGTCTCCCACACTTTCTGCTTGTTCCCAGGCTATGTAGTGTTAGGACTCAGTTGACACATTATTATCCAGGCGGTTTTCCAGAACAGGGCCTCGGCTGACCTCACACTCCAGCATGCACCATTAAACAGGCTAACCAACACTGCCAATGCATTGTTTGTCCTCATCCAGTAATAAAGGAATAGGAAACATTCTATTAATGCTTATTTTTTCAAGCACTGTGTATCTGCTCCTCGAAAGTCCAGCTTAAAACCCAACCATCTTCTTTTTTTGGACCCTGTATTACATTTGTCTGGCTTTGCCTTTACTTATTTCTTTGAACCAGTCATGTGCATCATTTTATTCTTAAATGAAAGGCTCTATACAGTGTAAATTATACTCATTTCCTTATAAATTATTACCTCTCACTTTCGCCATTGTTCCCTTTTTCCCTTTTGCTGTCTCCATACTCTCCCTTATTTCCTGTAATGTTCAAACTACTGGTGAAAAAAAAGACACTTATAAGAAAAAGGCTTCATTTATAAAGTACAGACGCTCACTAAACACAGGCACCGTTTAGAAACAGCAGAGCATCGTCAGCCAAATCCTTTCCCATCATCTGTTTTGGGCATAGTAGCCATAGCAACAGTGGCAGCAACAGGCCACCCAAACACACAGGGTCTTCCCGTCTGTCGGGAAAACGTCAGCCCAAAGGAAGCCTGTGTGATAACCATGACGGCTCGACCAGGATTCTGTACACCACATTCCTATTGAGTCAAGTGTCCGGCTGTGTGTCTGTGTCTGGTGGGTGTGTGTGTGTGCGGTGAGGGTGGGGTGGGGGGGCTGTTAGTGTAGATTGTGGCTTTTTGCTTGTGTGTGTGTATGTTTGTGCGTGTGTGTGTGTGCGTGCATGTGCGTACACCATGCCTACGTGATTGTGTTTGACCACTGGCTGACTTTGACTGATGTGAGAAACTTTACGTGTGATGTTTACATGTCGTAGCAGGCCGCCCGCTCGACTGATGTGCAGCGTGTGTTGATTCTGTGTGCAGAGGTGAGGAATACCACACCGCTGTCCCAAAGCCATCGGTTCACCCCTATGTGCCAAACTGGCCTCAGATCTGAGCCGTGCTCCATGTTTATGTACTCTAAACCCCTAGAGATGGGATGACATCATTACAAATATTTTCAAACAGATCTGGTCTCCAGTGAGAGAGGTGTGTGTTTGGGGAATGGTGATGGAGTAAGTGTAAAACCCCTGGGCACTAAAAATGTGACCTTTTAAAATGTCTTGAAGAGTGAAAAAATATAATCCATTAAAAATGTCATATCAGGTAACATATCAGGAAGCGTTTAATAGCTTTCAATAGCTGATAATATACTATACAGCTTTCTATACAGCGTGGTGCGATGCAGAGTTCTGATCGAAGTGTTTTATTCCTCTTTTATTACCAATTTGTCCACGATTGCAGTTTTGTATTCATTACAGAATGACAAATTGTTTCAATTTACTGTCACACTTAATCTTGAAACTTAACAAGTTTCAGTTTATGTTGCTGAAAAAACAAAACTGATTTAATTCTTCCTTGCTTTAGAAATCTGAAAAAAAGGACACTGCTGTATCAGTACCAAAATGTCTTAATAAACCTCTCCTTAAAGACAACTAAATATAAAATCATGTATACACACAATTCCTTTTTTTAAGCATTTATTGTTAAGCCCAGCGGACTGTAAATCAGAGGGATGTGTGTTCAGATCCCACCACTGACAAGCTGCCACCCCTGGGCTCTTGAGCAAGGGCCTTAACCCTCAACTGCTTAGATAAATAAAATATGATTAATGTAAGTCAACCTGGAAAAGGTTGTCAGTCAAATCATGTAAAATAAAAAAAAAAACATGGTACTTTGTGCTTTTAAAGAGAGCTCAGGTCAGTAATATCCTGTCCTGAGAGTCTGTCAATCAACCTGCCCAATTTCAGAAACTCAAATTATTATGATACAGAAGCAACAAGATAAGAAAGGGTTTAAGGGAAGGAAAGCACTAAATACATTTGGCTAATGTTGCCAAATAGCTATTAATACTTCACTCCTCTTTTTAGAGCTCTCCCACTTTTTGTATTTTTTGCACAATTTAAAACATCCACTACAAAAAAATAAATAAATAAATAAATAATACTGTTATATATGCAATACTGCAAATATGACAAATAACTCGTGAGGGTTTATTTAAAGCTTCCAGTCAAACAATCTTACATTTTCATAAAGTTTGCATAGAAAAGACTGTTCTGTTATGTCATACCATACCCCAATAACTCCTACCTTTGACTCCTTGACTATTTGCACTTTTATTTACTTTTAACCTTTCCCTACAAAGTAAATGTTTAATACAGATGTTTGACTTCATACTGAAGTGTTTCCAGTGACTTTATGCTAGCAATAGCAGTTTTATGAGAACATTTGAAGTAATAATATTCTATTAGCAATTAGGCCTCAAGCAGTGCTACACACTGAGGCCTTGTTGCCTGTGAAATGAAGGATGAAGTGTCCTCTCATGGGAATAAGGTCACGCATTTGCATGTGTTACATGAAGGTACTTTTACATTGCTCAAATAGTCAACAGGAACATGGTGGCTCTGTAAAGACTTTTCATTTGTTTATTACTCTGACATATTACACAATCGCAGTGCCATTATTCCGCTCTAGAATATCACATGAGGAATGATGCTGTAATGCTTTGGGCTGTTTTTATTCTGCTTTCCCCCGTGATCTGATTTATCAGCGTGTGCCGGTGCAGACCATGGAGCTTTCATACACCTCTCAGATTAACAGCTTATATATACCACAGTAATTTACTCTTCTGTGATAGATTTATGCTGCTAGGTATCTGACTTTTTTCCTCTGTTTAATCTTTCATCCTGAAATCTGTATAATATTTAGAATTTGGCAAGAAATGCTACACTACAGAGCTGCTGAATTTTCAAATCTGATTAGTTAGATGGTGTTGAATTGTTTTCTGTAAGAGTAGCTGTGATAGTGCTGACTGTAATTTAGATCACTATCTAAAGCTAGGATTAAAAATAAGGTTAAAAATAATGTTGCCGTTTATCCAAGTGTGGTCAGTTTAATGAGAGATGTTTATGTAACATTTATGGAAGCAGTCTCCAGTGTCTGTGCTTTGTACATTAGTGATTTGTCTGGCAGGGAAAGTCATCAGGACTGAGGGCTTTGGGCCTTGGTGTTTCTTTTCCTCTTGTTGACTTTAAAAGAAAACAATCAGTTGAGCGATGGCTGTTAGATGGCTGCTAAAACATAAGTGATGACAGAACTGACTTTTTTCGCAGACATTCCATAACTCAGTGGATTCGGGACACAAGATGGGGGAAATGCTGGACTGGGGTGCCAGTCCATCACAGGGTGCAATGACGCACACATCCTTTTATTACAATATGGGCAATTTGGAGATGTCAGTCAGCCAACAACATGTTTTTGGACTAGCGGAGGAACCGGAGTACCCAGAAGAAACCTCCAATGCATGTGGATAAAATGCAAACTCAGTTAACACAGGGCAGAGGCAGGAATCAAATCTGGACGTGTGAGGCAAACCACTAAAACCATTGTGCCCCCAAAAGAGAAAAAAAGAAAGAAAAAAAACTACAGGACATGCCGCTATAGATAAATGATCAACTCCAAGGTGGTGACGATAACATCGCTTCACGTCAGTGTACAATACAGCATCCTGTCATTGATTATTTTTCCTATGACAGCATGACTCTGCTATTGTAATAGTGACTGAGATAAAAATCTGAAATTGTCTTATTGAGCTGTCATTGAGATGCTATGTGAATGTAAGATATTTTAAACAACCATGCGACACAGCTTTTCTAGTTATCTCAGCTAAAACTGTGTAATCTTTTAGCAAAATTAAATATCAGACACATAAGATGAAAGGTGAGAAAATCCCATAGCCTCTCTTCAGCTAACTGCTGACTTAAATAGTTGGAGTGGTAATGGGAGAGCTTGACTTTTGCAAATGTGCGGCTTCGTCGAACCTCTCACAGCAGCTGGGGCATCAGGTCGACATCACACACAACATTACTATCTTTAGGGGGAACAGAAAGGGCAGATGCCTCTGTACAAGGCATGAGACGCACTTGCTGGAAAGATTTAAACGTTCTAAAGCTTGCTCAGTTCATGCAGTCCATCTGCTTATGATCAGAGATGAATCGTGATGGTTTTATTTATTCATTTACTTTTGGTCTCTGTAGAATCCTTATAGCCGTTTTTCATGCTTGTGATTTAAATCAAAACAGTTTTCTACAACAATGAATAAGAAGTCACACAAAAAAAAATGTAAGTGCTACATGGGCTGCTGTGAATACACAGACAGGAATCAGTCCAGATACACATCATTTCCTGTAATTTGTAATGAAATAGTTTTACTTTTCAGGTTCTAACCTTGTATATTCTTTTGTATGCTGTTATATGCTCTTAGAAAATAAACACAACACTTCAAAGCAAAATCAGACACTCCAGCATAGTCAGACAGGCAGGTCTGCGTTTGGAAACTGTGTCTGTATTAGACAAGCAGATGTGTGCCTGGCTGAGAAGGAAGTCTGTGTCGGGTTTTGGCAGTGGCCTGGTGGGGAGCAATGCACCCTGCTAACTATCTGAATTATGCCATTGACGTCAGCACAGCCATAAAGCAGACACACTACCCTTCCCCTGTGAGCTCTTCTGCCAAAGGGCCTGCCAAACAAACCCAACCAGTGAGAGAGAGAGAGAGAGAGAGAGAGAGAGAGAGAGAGAGAGAGAGAGATTATTTGGATATGAATAGCTCTTTTATTTTGATACTCAAACAGGATCTAATCCCTAAAAGCTTCCTAGTAAAATATTTGTTAATTTTCAAATGAAGTGAGTAATCTAATCGTCAAGATTTTAGTTATTTGTGGCCTGAGAAAGAAAGGATTGAAAAAAGCCTTTGTTTTTATTCCACATGGCTTATCATTTCACTAAAACAGTCTTCGTCAGAATTTCATTAGAATAACCATTCTGTTTCTTTACACAGAAGCAAGTTTTTCTTATTTAAATGGAGCTTAAACAAGATGCTCGTTACAGGGAAGTTCACAGGAGGTTCACAGCTGTACTAGTGCAAGTGATTTTAACTGGTGAATCCAGTATACGAGTCTGTCAAGGGCTTCAATTCCATTGTGTATTTTGTCAGAAAAGTGTGTTGTTTTTTTTTTGTCTGAATTTTGTCTGACATTTATTTTGTATTACTATAGAACCTTATATAATCCAGAAATATACAAAACACATGTTTATAAAGCACTCATTTTTCATGGAGGTTACACACTTCAGGATACGATGAGTTCAGGATGATGGTTTAAAGGATTGGTTTATGATAACTTTGGTTAATATCACATTTCATTTCATTTAAATCATTAAAATCTTCTGCACTTTTCTGTCATTTGTTTCTTCTGTCCCTATCATAGTAGTACTAAGATATTATAAAACATTAGCAAAAGCAAGGCCCTCAATCCTCAGTTTCTCAGCTGTAGAAATGAGTTAAATGTAAGTTGCTCTGGATAAGGGTGTGATAAATGACACAAATGTAGATGGTTAGTTTTATAGGAAATGTGTCAGCAAGTCGACAGGAAGTAAAACAGTGGAAAATGAAATAATGTTGATCAACTTCAATTCATTAAACATCGCTCTGTCATACACCAGACATCCTTTCCCTACTGTTTCCCAAGTATGTATCAGTAAACAGAGTGTGACATACGGTTTGGACTGGACGCCATCAGACACCAGTCACTCTCTCTACCTCCCTCATCTGTAGATGTTAAATATGCTGATGATGTTTTTTGACACCACTGAAGAGATGTTGCGACAAGATCAAATCATTTGTACATGCTGAGGGTAATAATACTCCTGCGTCCGTCTCGCCTATTTTCAACAAGAAATCCTGTCAGACATGTTATGAAACAACTGGCTAAGGAAAAATAACACCACAAACTGGAATTTATTGGAATGTGGGCTTAATTAATTTGTACTTATTACGTTAAATCAAATACTCTTCTCCCACAATAAACATAATGAAATCTGGCACCGTATCTGCTTTATAGGTTCAAGCGAGGTAAAAGGACAAAGCATTGACTGTGAGTGTGTGTGTGTGTGTGTGTGTGTGTGTGTGTATTTGTGTGCATGCTGATAAATGATGGAACTGTTATGTGTCGTTCTCTGCTAACCTCAGATGCCCTCCCTGGACCAGACATTTGTGCCAGTTGATTTCAGTCCAGTTATTGATGTACAGATCAGCTGCAGACGCAGTGGGTGGCGCTGCTAGCTCTTAGGTCCAGGGTCCTCGGTTTAAAGCTGAGCTCAAATATGTGCACACGTGTTACCTGTGTCTGCATGCGTGTCTGCAGCCTCCAGGTTCTCTGGTTTCCTTCCACCTCCCAGGTGGACTGGCTACACTAAACTGACCCTAGGTATGATTATGCATGAGTATGTGTGTGTGTGTGCAATGGACTGGATTTACTTTAGAGATATATTCCGATTTTGCACCCATTGTTTTCTGGAACAGTTTTCGGATACACCGTGATGCTGATCAGGATAAAGTGCTTTTTGAAGATGAATGAATGCGTACAAGATCAGATATATCTCAACAAATCTGAATAAGATATTAGTTGATACATATGAACACAGGAAGTCTCTTTAAATCATCTAATTCATGACTAGTTAACAGCAAAATCTCTTTTTTATATTTTAGAATGACTTTTGAAAAGGACTTGGAAGACTCTGAGCTGTCACAGTCTTTCTAAACAGCAGGGGAACATTATCTCTCTATCAGACAACAGAGTAAACAGCAAGCCCTGATCTGTGAAAGCTCACGTTTTATTACTGGCTGCTCAAATATCCAACACAAATGTAAATTCTAATGAAGGTACTGATGAACATGTTCCTGTTTTTGTTGCAGCCTCATCTGATGAAAATGATCCAGAATCACATCATCTAATAGGAAACATTTATTTGAAAGCATGATTTGGAGCTTTTAAAATCTAATCACAGCTAGACTTTTATCCAGCTTGTGCTGTATTACAGTTTAACTGTGAACGGGCAGTCTGATTTCATAAATCTGGGACATTATATTCTGACTGAAGTGATTCAACTCAAAAATGAACAGCTGCGCTGCACTGACTTGAAAGAAAAAAGGTCTCTGGCCAATTTGTAAATGATGGAGTAGCGATAAATAGTACATTTTATTTTTCTATGTTCATCTATCTATCTATCTATCTATCTATCTATCTATCTATCTATCTATCTATCTATCTATCTATCTATCTATCTATCTATCTATCTATCTATCTATCTATCTATCTATCTATGCCAACTTCTCGGTCAGTTAAATTTAAAATAAGAGATGCTTCCCCACCAGTTTCCACAGCCATCTTTTCTAGCCAGTCAGACTGGAGGTGGGAATTAGCTTTTCCGAACTGCTGTACTTCGTCCCTTTTGAAGTTCCTGTTGAACGTGTAAGAAAACTTAAATCACTGGGATTACCTTCTTGACCTTCTTGACTTTTAACAAACTTGAGTTCTTTAAGTCATTGACCAGGACTCAGTAAACAGGTCCAGCGAGGCTGGAATGAGAAATTCTGGCCATCTAAAGAAACTAGGTTTTGGATGATGAAACAGCAAGGGGTGATGGAAGACAACGTGGCCAAGCCACTAGTGCATGATTCAGGTCCTGTCTTGCATGCCACACCATAACCATAAACACCGCCTGGCCTGTTTTCTTCCCGCTTTGGTGTTTGATTCTGAAGCGTGGCCTCATAAATCTATGTGGAATATTTTCCAGAATACCACTCGTGGAAGAGAGACAGGGGGCTCACTGTCAAGGGATGGATGGTCAGAAATGGGGAGAGGGAGGAGTGAGTGGCCCGACAGAGATCACGCCATTGGCTCTGGAATATTTCCCCTTCCTCTTTCTCAAGCTCTTTCAGGCTTTCTCTCTCATAAACACACAAGTATCCAGTGTAGTAAAGAATTTCATTTCTGTAAATGCTTAAATGGATGATGGCATCCTGAAAAAAATTTTATTGCTACATTACCTTAAAAACAAAGTTAACCAATTAGATTAATTAAGTTTTTTCCTCTGCTGATAATTATGTGAGGTAACTGCCTCACCCAAAAGCTTTGGAATGATATGGAGGAAAAAGGCCTCTCTCTTTGTACGTCCTGTCGGCAGAAAAAAAAAGAAAGCGTGTGTGTGTGTGAATGCCAGCTCATTTTGTGTGGTCTAATGAATTCACAAATCTAGGGCTATGTGAGGTCTACCAAGGTTTTGTCCTTCATGTGGTTGGGTTGCACGCTCCACTCCTCCCTGCCTTTCTCAATGCCGCACTTGTTTAAGCACATATAAGCTGAGCAGGAGATCCGGTTTCCTTAAAGAAAACATTTCAGTATATCCACCTCCCGTCCTACCCAGAAATGAAGCGTAAGCTGAAATAAAAAGACCATACATACAATAGAATGAAAGAACTGCTCTAAAACGACTATATTTTATTTAAAATCTGTAGCAGAACCGAATAGTTTAAGAAGTTTCTATCGTGCGTTGTTATATGAAAATACACACGGTTGTGTGGATGTGGGACACTTCTTCAAACCTTCAAAACAATTCTAAAATGGACATGTGTCTCGTCTTTGGTAAATACAGCTGACAATTCTGCTCAAAGTGTCCTTTGTATTCGGTACCTCGGGCCAGAGCACGATAGAGTTATGCAGCCGTGCATACAAACACTGTTTTTCTTGAATTAACGCTTCATCCCATGTGAACCCGTCTTTTAAATGGGGATTTAGCTGAAGGTCTCTCAAGACCTTAAAATGGCGTGCAAAGTCAAATATATGTTTACAGACCTCTTTGTTTAAAAAAGTAGATTAAATAGAATGTAAAAAATGTATATGCTGGATTGCTTGTATTTGGTAGAACACTTAAGTTACTATTTGTCTTTAGAAATTTCTTGTTGATCCTCTGTATAGATTATATGAACGATCTTGGGAGGCATTTCATGCACTGGGATTAGAAATGAACCATCAGCTCCAGAATGATTGCCATTAAAAAAAAAATGAAAACAGCCTTTCATTTTCTGAACAGCTTTCCTTACACAGGGTCACAGGGAACCTCGAGGTTAGCCCAGGGGACACCCTGGCCTGAGTGCCAACACATCACAAGGCACAGTCACACACATACCAGTCAGTCAACAATGCATGTCTTTGGACTGGGGGAGGAAACCAGATTGCACAGAAGAAACCTGGGGAGAAAATACAAACTCCACACACACACAAAGTGTACGAGGAAATCAAACCCCAACCCTTGAGGTGCGAGGCAAACGTGCTAAGCACAAAGCAATCGTGCTTACCCTTTAAAATTAAATGTAGGCTAAAAATTATTTGGTATAAACAAAATGATTCAATTCACTCAAACTCAAAAGTCTCTTTTTTTTAATGATTGCAGTTTGTTCCATATATGCCTGACTCCTAAAGTAATGGCACCCTTAAATACTAATTACAACAAATGTAAACGAATTGTCAGCCCTAGAATTTTATTTAAAGCCATTTGAGAACCTAAGAGCAAAAGAAGCAAGCCTACAAAGACATTTTTGCATGGAGGAATGTTCAAGATGTCCGTGCTGTATTTCTTACCTGGAGAAGCTTCAGTAAATAATATTTCAGGCAGAGAAGCATTGTTTATTTAATGCAGAAAAGAATGTATTTACATATAATGAGTGTTTCTCATTATTATTATTAGTAAGTGTGCAAATAATTCTGAAAGCAATTGTACTGTAGGTAGTAACTGTGGAAGTTTGAAATGTAATTTGAAACAATTGATCCCATTTTGCAATGGCCTCTCTAATTACCTGTGTAAATGTGAGCAGGGTTTTTTTTAAATCTTTTTTTTATAGCTGTTTATTCTTATAGAACTAAACACACATTCACACACATTGTTAGTTGTTATGCAGGCAAGACTTTCGTAGCTGTCACCGCAAACACTCCACATCCTCTTTATTCTTTCACACCTTTACACATATGCACACAACCTGTGCATGTACGTGCACACACACGTACACACACACACACACACACACACACACACACACACACACACATACACACCCACACACACACACACACACATACACATGCACACACACAGAAATCTTTTTCCAACTGAAATGCATGAAAATGATGTGAATTGGAAGGATCCAGAATTCCAAACACACGCTCACACACATCCATTTACACATTTTGAAGCCACAAAGCCCCAAATGTTTGCAGCATTGATTCTACTACTCATAACAACTCCCACACATTTGGCCTAATGTGACCTGAAAACTTTACGCAAGTACACATACTCATACAGTACACACCCACACATGAAAGAAAAGATATTACACGAAATGCATTATTACTGGAAATGTCATTGTGACATTTTGAGGATACAGTTCAGGATCTCCTACACAGTTGTGTGGTTATCAAATGGGAAAATGACCGGATAACAGTTTATTACAGACGTTTATTTTCTGTAATCCATGGAAGAACCTTTGCGTCAACGTCCACTCGTTTGAAGATCGCTTAATGTATGACCTCATGCTTTCTGGGGAGATTCAAGATGGGCATATGTTAGATTTTTTCCTGGCCCATTGCCTCGAGCTCCAAATGTGCTCGTCCATGTGTGTGTGTTTGTGTGTATGAATATATGTGTGTTGGTGTGGTAGTGGAGAAAACCCCTCTTACGTATATGTGGTCAGCCACTTCACTAGACCTTTCATGTAAATGTTGTCTGTCTCTCAGTTAACTGCAGAGAGACCAGAGAGCAGAGTAGATCTTTAATTTTGTGTGTGTGTGTGTGTGTGTGTGTGTGCGTGTGTGTTCCTGTGTGTGCGTGTACATGTGCCTGGTGCCTGTGAGAAAGAAGGGGAAATAATGTGTATTCCTTTTTCACCTGCTTTTACTACAGATAATAATAATGAACATAGTGATATTGTGTCAGTGGCACAGTTACATATTTCATTTCTAAATAATAAAAAGTAATTTTATTTTGTCACATGTACATTACACCACAGTGAGGTTCTTTCTTTACGTATCCCAACTTTGGAGGTTGGGGTCAGAGCGCAGGGTCAGCCATGATACAGCGTCCCTGGAGCAGTGAGGGTTAAGGGCCTTGCTCAAGGGCCCAACAGTGGCAGTTTGGCAGTACTGGGACTAGAACGCTGATCCTCTGATCATCATACCAGAGCCTTAACCACTTGAGCCATTACTGCCCTACACAGGTGTTTATTCAGCTGTATACAGCAGCATACACTTGATCCGCTTGATTTGTTATGACGCCTGTTATCAGTTTTAGCTCACAAAACTCTAGATGCTAGTTTTTCCCTACAGCAACAGAAAAGAACTTGGCTTTAACAGAAAAAGGAACAGAAACAGAGCTGAGTGAGCATGCTGAGAAACCGATAGTATGTCTGATAAGACTGACACTTCAGATCAGACTCCAGGCATGTGTTGCACATGTCCCTACTGATCATTCACACACTTACCAACTCAGATGTTTAACTTCAGGGCATCTAGCTTGACCTTTCTTGAGATTCATACTCATCTTGATAATTATTGAATGATGACACATGCAATCAGTGTTCATTTGAGCTTAAGTATTTTTCTTCAAACTTAAGCTTAGCATTCCATCTTTCTGTTTCAAAGATATTAGCATCTCTGATTCATAACAGCACCGAGCCTCTTCCTGTAATATCTTTAAAGCTTAATGCTGTTAATAAGTGTTTTCATGTCAGTTCACTTGGTGCTGAAAGTGTTTTGGTTTCTTGCCATAGTGATTTTATATGTGAGCAATCTTCTCATTGATCAAAGGCAATAATTAAGTTTCTGGTGTTAAACACAGTATAAAGAAGTTATAAAAAATTCATTCCATGCCTAGAGACAAGGGCTGTGAGGTCTATGTGGCAGAAATAACACACTTAGATAACTCTCTCTCTCTCTCTCTCTCTCTCTCTCTCTCTCTCTCTCTCTCTCTCTCTCTCTCTCTCTCTCTCTCTCTCTCTCTCTCTCTCTCTCTTTCTTTCTTTCTCTCTCTCTCTTGCTTTCCCTATCTCTCTCTCTCTCTCTCTCTCTCTCTCTCTCTCTCTCTCTCTCTCTCTCTCTCTCTCTCTCTCTCTCTGTCAATCACAGCGGTAGTAGCCAATCATAGGCATCGATGACTGTAATGTGTGTTATGCTGCCTTTTTTTAATTATTATTTATTTATTTATTTATTTATTTATTTATTTATTTATTTGTTATTTATTAGCTTAATTTGTCTCAGAAAAAGCTTGTATTTAACCATTGCACTTATTATTATTATTATTATTATTATTATTATTATTATTATTATTATTATTATTATTATTATTATTGTTTATTTATTTATTTATTTATTTATTTATTTATTTATTTATTTATTTATTAGCTTCATTTGTCTCAGAAAAAGCTTGTATTTAGCCTATCTAGTTTGTATATTTGTTGTATATTAGGAAGGAAGTAAAGGACTGCCCTTAGTTTTATCTTTAGGCTGTCAATATTTTTGCTGCATTCTTTTTTGGGAGTTAAAAGTGTTACTGGATAAACACATTCTTCTGAGAATGATTTTTGCTACAGGAAACAAGTTTTTTCAATTGCTCGAGTGACGCATTTGAAACACTGCGTGTAAGGTTTATTTTATATAATCGGAGCATGCTGGGCATTCTGGAGTTGATTATGAGCAAGGTTTACAGTCAGGAAGGCTTACAAAAAGAGTTTGGCATGTTTGGCTTTTCAGTGCTTAAATGCTACTGAGGTTATTTGGAGATTATATACAGGCTTTGGTGATTTTGGGAAGTGCAGATCTACGTCTTTAGATGTTTATTCATGTGGTGCCATCCACAAAGAGGAGCTTGTTGTTGTGAGTGAACTTAGTGAAGTCCCCGCTTAGGTTTGGGAAATGAACCTTTTGCCTTAAGGACTAAACTACTGTGAAGCATGTACAAACTCTCTACTCTTTCAGTTTATGAATCCTTACAGATTCATAAACCCTACAGCCAACTATTTTTGCTCTGTTAGCTGTTTGCCTACTTGTTTGGAAGCAAGTCACTCTGAATCAGAGCTGTCTGGTGACTGAATGACCGTATGTACATAAATGTAATTCCCCGCTGCTGTGTTGTTATGCAGCTGCGAGTCCCAAACACAGCATAACACACACACAAGTCACACAAGGACTCATCTGTGTCCAGAAGAGCCTTCATGAGTCCTTCCCCTGTTTCACAGTGCTGAGGCTTTACTCTGGCCTTCATGCACCAGATTACAGGCTGAAGTTAGCAGGACCTCATGAACTGTTAGCATGTGCATAAATGCTATGATTTAATTGTGTGTGTGTGTGTGTGTGTGTGTGTGGGTGGATATCCTCACACAAACATACAAACACCGGCTCAAACATATATCTGTGACAGTTGTGTGTCTTTGTGTGGTTGAGCTTCCTGGCTTTGAGATTAAAATTTTTGTAAATGAGGAAGTGGGTGTTTGTGTCTGTGTGTGTAGGGCAAAGCAGTGCAAAGCACCCCCTATCCCCCACCACATCTTCCTGTGTATCAATATCACAGCTGACAAGGGTGGGCTAAGCACTAGGCAACGCATGAGGGGTTGACGGCACAGAGCCAGGAGGCAGAGACAGAGAGTGAGTGAGAGGAAAGGGCTTACAGCCAGGAGGCAGTATCACTGAGCTACAGGCACTTCATCCAGCAGTAGACTTCACTCCCTCACTTTTGTATACTGTGTAGAAGTGTGTGTATGTGTGAAGGAGCGAGTGAGTGGAAGCCCCTCAATGCGTGCATGTGAGCCCAGGATGAAGGATCAGCTGAGCGCCCGAGTAGCCATGCAGGAACGTTTTGAGCGAGCGTCTGTTTCTGTGTGCCTTTACACAGACGATTCGTACCAGAAGCTGGCTGTGGAGACCATGGAGGAGCTGGACTGGTGCCTGGATCAGCTTGAGACCATCCAGACCTATAGGTCCGTCAGCGACATGGCCTCCAACAAGGTGAGCTGAGTGCACACACACACACACACACACACACACACACACACACAATCCAACTCTTACTACGATTCTGTAACTTTCAGAACACTTTAGTCGAGTTGAACTGTGATGAAATATTTCTGCTTTGCTTTTGTTCACACTCGCTCGGCTACACAAGTCTCTATGAATGGTGCTATTGAGAATCCCGTGGCAACAGACTGAAGTATATGAACCCTCTTAGGAGACAAAAACAGCTTAGACAACATCTGCTAGGTGCCAGGACTTATATCATGCCTGTGAGGCACACAGAAACAAATTCCTCTCATAGCACAGATGTGTTGAAATCAGCAGGATCATGATTTTGTGGTGTTTAGCATCAGAGCTGATCCCAGGTCAGATTATCCAGCAGTGTTGGAAAACCATATGCAAGAACACATACTCACAGACAGCCAAAATGAGTGTGTGTGTGTATGTGTGTGTGTTAAGCAGGTCTGCTTTCCTCATTAAGCTTGAGCAGGTTGTAGCATGTCTGACACTGCTGTTAAGGATTTCCAGACGATGAGCTGGAGTTAGACACAAGTGTTTGCGTGAGTGTCTGTAGTTATATGGACATTAAACAAAGTCTAAGCACCTGCCATGTCTAATGATCTCCTGATAGCACGCAATACAGCGTTCAGGATGTTCTACGTAAGCCTGCATGTGATACATTTACCTATTAATATGCTTGGTTGCTAGTGCGGTACTAAGTTTGCTGTTATTTTGCAATGTGCAGTTTATTGTTTAATTATTAATCAATTATAAATTAACACTGTACATAATTACAGGACTAAAGAGTGTAGTTCAACTGGAAGTCATTAGTGATCGTATCATTATTTGCATGTGAATCGCAGTGTGTATGAATGAATTCCACATGGTCCCTGTTTGTTCTGTCCAGGACGTGTGTGTGTGTGTGTGTGTGTGTGTGTGTGTGCACAGCAGATGTGTGATTCAGGTTTCCTGTCTCCTTCCTAAGCCATAGCCGGTTGCAGACTACAATAGGAGAGAGTGCTGTGTCAGGACAAGGCGTGCTCCCCTGTTTGTTTCTCCTTCTGCTGACGTCAAACTACAACAAGGGGACACTGATGAACACAATAGCGTTGATTACTATCACATAAATACCACACACTTACAGTAGGCATGTATACAGTATATATGTTTATGTGACATGACTATCATGAAACATCCCTATAAACTGAGTAACATCAAATGAACAGGAAATGTTATAGACAAATTAATCCTTCTGACTAGTATGACTGTAATGGGTGTAGAATATGATTTGGTGAGCTGGGATAGATCTGGATAGAACCACTTGGAGACTATCATGTCTTTGAACCGCTACTGTGTCAGTCAGCTTCGTGCTTCAGTCTTCATCCGTGAACATTTGAAGGCTTCGGCAATAAGGAATTAGTGTTAAGTCTATAGTGAACCCTGACCTATTAGCTCTTGGTTGCAAACTGTTGTAGTGTCAGAGAATGAGTCTTCAAGGATAAAATACAGTGCAGGGATAATATAAAAGGGTTTAATGAGGGAAAACAACCAAGGCTACAAACTAGGGACATGGAAACAGAAAACAAGAGACAAGGACAACAGGAAGGAGGAAATCATAGGAACGCAAGGGACAGGTGTGCAGTGGCAGGAATGGATTAAGGCTAGGGCAGGGCTAACACACGTGATACACAATACAAAAAAACAATGGCACATGGTACAAGACACACAAAAACTGCCAGAATGTCCCCCTAGTGTTCAAGCAGGGATAGTCCCAGCCATTCCTGACATGTACAGTAGAAAGGACATTATTTACATTATTTCCTGTTCAGTGTCACACAAATGAGGATGAGGTTCCCTTCTGAGTCTGGTTTCTCTCAAGGTTTCTTCCTCATATCATCTCAGGGAGTTTTTCCTTTGTCACCGTCACCGCAGGCTTGTTTATTAGGGATAAATGTTAGAGATAAATAGTAACTTAATTTTACACTTTATCATTTTTATTGTTTATACTTCTGTAAAGCTGCTTTGAGACAATATCAGTTGTTAAAAGCACTATACAAATAAATTGAATTAAATTTACATAATTTTCATCCTCATTAAGCCTTTCAGTGATATACAGTAGGTGTATTAGGGCGGTTTCAGCCTGGACAAGACTCTTCCCATCAGCTTAAGAACGTTTCATCAGAGAACAAAGTTGGTCCGAAGAACTTTGTATCAAAATAAATAAATAAATGTCCCACAACTGTTTGTCACCCTTAATTAAAAATATCGCATATCATTACATATTTAAGATATATTTGTTGTCCTAAACACAGAACGATTAGACAGGCGTGATAATTAGTATTTACAATTTGTACAGTTTAATAATTATTTGTAAAAGCACGTCATGTCTTTACTTACGAAAGGTTCACGGTGTACTTTACATATACTGTTGTGTACAGATATTTGGAGAGCAAACAAATTTGCAGCAGTTTGCCCACACCTTTAATGTTACTTCTTCATGTTTCTAGGTTTTGTACGAAAGATACAGAAAAATACGATTAGCTCAAAACAGAACAAGTAAACAGCAGAAAAAAAAAATTAAAAAATGTAACCGGAAATGCCTACACACACAAACACACACAAACACAAACACACACACATTTACATAGTTACACCAAATCTCATGTTGCATCCTGAGGAGGCAGTGTTTCCTGGCGACAGTGTAAAGGCCATGAGTTTTAGACTTAAGGAGATTTGATTGATGGTGAAAAATTCCCAGGAGAACAGAACAGCACAGGTCATACTGTAATGGTGCACGAATTATACGTCTTCTTACATACACAGATGTTGGGGATCAATAATGTGGAGGTCACTTACATATTCTGCCATGTTCTAAGAGAGTATTAAGACACCTGATTTGTTAGTCTAGTGTATACGAATGGAGCTTGCTATCTAAAGTGAATGTAGTTTAACTCCATGTCAGGAAAAGCCATGATCTCATCTGTATACTTGATCTTAATCCAGTGTAAAGAAGACTGTTTAAACTATAAACTATGTTGCAACTGAGTGCATGTGTGTGTGTATGTGTGTGAGAGAGCAGAAAAGGGAGGTCCCAGCACTGAGAGGGCGTGCATGTAGACAGTGACACACTATCATAGTGCAGTGAAGTGTAGTCAGAGGAACAGCTCAAAGTGAGTCAGTAACTCTGTACCGTGTGTGTCAGATGCCAAATCTCAGAGCCTCTCGACACTAACACACACGTGTCCACGCAGAAAGACTTCACACTCTGCCTCAAAATGGGAGCTTGTTGCTTCGAAAGAAAGGAACACAAAAAGTTTGGAAAAATTAATTGCTGGAAAAAGGTGAGCTGATGCTAAAAATCTGTCCTGTTTTTTAACGCTTGATGCACTAGTTTTAGTAACGTTTTTTTTTTTTACACAAGTCCTAAACGTGTTACTGCTGGAATATATTTTATTCTTCTGTTACATTTCTCTTAAAGTTTTCTCTTCGTTTGGTTCCCGATATGAGACGAATCTTAAGATCTTTTTAATAAGATTCTACATGCTTCTCAGTTATCTGTTGGAACTCTCAGACCTTTATTAATGCACACTTAAATCCAGTGTTTCAGCGTCTGCTGTCAGTTCGTGTTATGGTTCAACTCACAGAATCACTTGACTTTGAATTCGAGTTAAAATGTCTAAATAATACACCCGAGTTACAGTATTGTTCATACAGTAAAAAAAAAAAAAAAAAACAACAACAGGCAAACTAATGCAAGGATTTTTACTTTTTTCTAGCTCTTGAGTTCCTAGTGATTTTTTTTTTCTTTCCAACATGCTTAGTACAAGTCCAGACTCACAAATTTGGCTCTAATTCATTGTGAATGAAGGTTTTTTCCTGGTAAATGATTCACAAAAGCATTAAAGCACAATAACGATTTTAAAGTGATTGAGCGATAATTTGACTGAAGCTTTGTCTTTCAGTTATGATCTAAAGTTGGCTCTGCTTTGGGAAACTCTTGCTTTCTCAATTGATGCTTTTGCAATCTGTTGAGTATGGACCCCATATTAGGTTCTTTATACATGTCAGATTATGATTATTATTATTATTATTATTTTTATTTATTTATTTATTTATTTATTTTGGACTTTGGTTATTTTTTTAGCAACAACTTCAAAAATTTTTTTAAATGGGACAAAATTATGTAATATTTTATTCTAAGAGATTACTGAGATTAGTTCTAATGCATAACAATTTTCCAACCTGTTTTATTACAAGCCACCTATGAATAAAACATAACTAAAATGACTATAAATAGGTTTAATAATTCTCCATCAGTTTGTTTTTTTTTTTGTTTTTTTTTTGGAATCTTATTATTTAATTTATAATATTCTGCATTATTCATGTGCTTAGATGTTACTTTTTTGCAGGGTAAGTTTTTGCATATTTGTATTCAGACTCACGGCTTTGCACTTTCACGCAAAGACTCAGCATCACTCGAGTCATTTAGAGGAAGCGAAACACTAAAATGAAAAATTAAATAGGTCACAGCTTCTGGTTTCTGAGAGTGCTGCATCATTCACACTCATCTGTTTCTTAAGAAAGCTGTTATGCCATAACCAATAAGTTGCTCGTGAAGTGGTTTGTCATCTTGAAATGCGTCATCAGGTTTTGCCACTGCTGCTGTCGTCTTGATGAGTACAGATGAACATAATGGACTTACCGCTATTGCAGTGCCTAGTTCCTAGAATGACACAACAATGAGTAATGAGCACTTGAAAGTTCACAGTGGGGCATTCCAGCACCTTAATATAAGCTTTAATAAGTAAGTTTTAATGCACATTTGAGTTGTGTTGATCAGGGAGTAGATTTACACAAAACGTTCTAGTAGGTATTGTAGGATTTGTATCTACAGATATGTTACAGATCACTTGCATACAATACAGAGCAGTTTAGTCTGTAATTTAGAGAAAGCATAAGTTTATACCGCCCACTAGTGGACACTGTAGGTCACTGAGCTGGAATTTAAAATGAATGCAGATCTTCTCACAGTATTATACAAGTGAGAGATAAAATCCTTAACATCAGTATGACAAATCATTTACTGGCTTTAAACCGTTTACCATTCTTTTTTGATTAAAGATTTTTTTAATTATAGATTATGGATTAGGAATATACAGAAAGTGTTAGGTAATAAACAAAGGTTGTTGTTTTTTTTCTTAATTTATTTTATCTATCTAATTTATTAGAACATCAGTTTGTATTCCTGCGACTCTGAGAGATCAGAGGCCCACTTTCATGGATGCCCTTGTTTTTGTTTTGGTAATAAAAGGAAAAAAAAAAAGATGGCACTTGATGTTGTGGGTCCAGAATAGCACAGACACGTAGGCAGGTTTCCCCACTGCAGCATATTTCTGCAGAGAGACTTTCTGCTATTGTTTTTCTGTCTCGTCTCTATCCTCAACTCCCTCCTGCACCGTTTTCTCTCGCACACGACACTTCTCCACTCGAACATTTTCTGTGCATGTTTTTCACACAGATCTGAGATTATCTGCCACGACATGTCATTACTATTACTGTCATTACCAGTTTACGTTCAAGGTGCTTTATACAGTATGTCAGCAAAAGAAATATCTCAAAATACAACTGTAGGAAAATACAACTTTTTGTATTATTTTATATTATTATTCTTAGTCATCAGTTCAAATCAATAGGGTTTTCCCAGTGTCTGGACTCTGCTTCCTGGCTGCTGCAAGGACAGCCCATTGATTTTGGCTGTTTGCCTCTTAGCAGTGAGATGAAAGTGTGTGTGTGTGTGTGTGTGTGTGTGTGTGCGCGCACTGGCAGCATTGGCATATGGTGCCGAGTTGCAGTGATGTCCCAGTGTGCCCTGACAGGGGTAAGAGAAAGGCATAGAGAGGGAGAGAGGTGCCTTGCTATAAAAAAAAAAAAAAAGAAAAAAGAAAAAAGATGCTTCTGCAGCAGTCAAAGCCACGTGATGCTGTTGCCATGGCGTTGGGGTGTAGTTGGTGGCAGCATGGAGAGAAAGCAAGAGAGAAAGTGAGAGAGAACGAGACAGCTGATGTCATGAAAAAGCAGACAAGCGAAGACAATTATCCTTAACTCTCCTCTCTTCTGTTGTTTTCTTCACTCTTGCTTTCTCTTTGCTTGCAACTGTGCTTGTGCCAAAATAGCATATGAGAGAGGGAGAGAGAGAATGGAAGCCAGTCTGGTCTGGCCAGGCAATAAAAATCATTATGAATGTTCTAGCAAATTCCCTGGGTTCAAAAAGGCTTTAAAAATTTATCTGAAAAAGTAATACCCTCAAAAAAGATGGATGCAGTAGAGAGAGGACACCCTTATCTCTCCATCTTTGTGTTTTTCCTTCCTTTCCCCTACATAACAAAGCGGGGTCTCCCCCTCCTCTACCATCTTTCTGTCAAATCATATCTGGGCTTGCATTCATGTTGCTGGGGCTGACAGACTACAGAGAGGGGGAATGCACTGCAAAAAGGGAGGGAGTAAAATGAGCTAACTCAGACACAGAGAGAGAGAGAGAGAAAGAGAGAGAGAGAGACAGAGAGAGAGGTGCAGCAGCATCAGTGGAGCAGCACTAATCCAAAAGAGGAAGCCCCCCTCCAGCTAGATGAGCATCCCTGTGTTCTTCCTCATTCCTCCATCTCTCTCTCCCTCCCTTTCTCTCTCTCTTCCTCCCTCCCTCCCTGTGCTCCCTTGCTTCATCTCCTCCATAATTCATTGGTGCTAGCAGACCCTCCTATTCAGCTTCAGCTCCAGCTCAGATTGTCGTGGACCACCTTGCTAGACTCTCCTGCCCAGGACATGGAGACCGCGCACCAGAGTGCGTCGGCCAAGAGCCGGGACGTCGGCTTCAATCCCCTGTTCGCTCACTGATCCAGACCGAGCAAAGGAGGAGAGGAGAGAAGAAGGGATATTTTTTGTACTCCCTATCGTCTGCCTCTCTCTCTAGCTCTGTCCTTTATTAGGGATAAGATTGTGCTATTGTGGATTTTTGTCTTTTTTTGGATATAAAGCAGGATCCAAAATGCCCGAAGCGAACTACCTTCTCTCAGTGTCCTGGGGTTACATTAAGGTGTGTATGAGAGTGATAGGAAATGGATGCTGCATGTTTCAGTTATCGCTGTGATTATCGGTTGAGTAATCGGTTCGGTTGCTCGCACTATGTGTGTGTTCTGCAGTGTTGGTGGTCTGGGGGACTCTGAGAAATGACTACCCCTGATGTGTCTGGGGTGCCTCTGCTGGAATGCGCAGCCTTGGGTTTCCTTTTTGCTTACTTGGTTGAAATGGATATAATTTCACACAGATGTGATAAAAACTTATCAAAACATTGTGTGATGGATTTTCTAGTAGTGGCGTACGCTCAGATTTAGACGCTTGCACAGTTTTTTGGTGTGACGCAGGATATGGCTGCCATGTTGACTTATTTAATTATATATTCATTTGTTTATTTATTTCTTGAAGACGTTGCGTGTTTGTCGGGCCACATCTTCATACGCAGATTAAACCTCAGTTTCTTTTTTTTGCTAGCTTTCATTTTATGAACCTGTTTATGAGCTATTTCATCCAAATGATCAACTTTCAATTTGATGGTTTCTATATGTTCATATGCATGTATATATCATTTATTAGTCATATTCATTAAAATGGTCACATAATATCTCACTAATAATATCACCGGAATTTTCTAAATGGAGGTGTGCAAATAAATTGAAATTACGTTACCAGAATTCAGCTATTATTATTGCCTCAATTTTTTTCCATTGTTCATTTTAATGGATATAAACATATATATATATATGATTTTTTTTTTTTTTTGCTTTGTTTGTTTCCAGTTCAAGAGAATGCTGAACAGGGAGCTGACGCACCTTTCTGAGATGAGCAGATCTGGCAACCAGGTGTCAGAGTTCATCTCCAACACCTTTCTAGGTAACCAGCAAACAACACACACACACTCAAACATGCACAAAAACCTCACCCACACACATAAACATATATGCATAAATTGTCACAGACATCCAAGGAACGAATCGTTGGGTATATTTTTGGTTGACATCAAATTGTCTGGATGAACAAAGAAGATCATCAACAAAAAATCAGTCTGTAAGAAAACAGACCTGCTCTCAAAAATAGATGATGTAAACCTTTTTAGTGCTCTGAGTGAGTGGTGCTTTGAAATATTAATTGTGAGAAAAGCTTTCCTTTAGCTCTGAAGCATGCTCCATCATGAGCTTGGTATTTCAAAGTGAGAGCGAGCGTGATATCCAATGCAGCAGTCAGCAGAAGAAGAAGGAGTGTGTACGTGTGTGGAGGCCGTATGGAGAAAAATGGAGAAAAGGAGATACAGGTGGACTGGTTGGGAGGGGGATCCTGCTGTACTCCTGGTGGAAGCCCTGTTAAGGAAGATACAGGCAGTAAATCTATGACTCATCTAGTTCTGTATATCAGATACCATGAATCCTTCACCACGCACACATCCCCACACATCCGCTCTTATGCAGTTTCTGGTTATTCTGAGCATCTATTCATCATCTGAAACTGCATATTCTGTGTCTAATCGACTCATGACCCGTTGTTATTTAGTCCTCTTCCTTGCGTATGTATTTTCGTTTTCGAATAAATGAGGATTAGGACTGTCAGGCCATTAGGATTACCAAGGCTATTAGCAATGAAGCGTCTATCACGTGTAGCTGTTCTCCTCACGCCTCTCTGGTCCGTTCCACTTCATCTGTCAACATGGAAAAGAGCAAAGCGTAACACGGCTAATAGGATTAAAAACGTGACCAAAAACGAAAGCCTCCTTTTACTCTCTCACTCCATCGGTCTTGTTTATACATCTGGAAGTCAGAGGAAGCATTTAGAAATTTTAATAACAGTTAGAAGAATCTTAGAGAGCTGAGGAGCGAGGAGAGAGAAGTAAAGACTCGATGTCGTGTAGAACATCTCTGCTCAAGACTACAAGTCAGACCGACAAGTAATACAAGACGAATACAGCTTCACTTAATCCTTAATCAAAAACCGAGGATTTCCACTTCAGTTGCGTAACAATTCACAAGGAACCAGTTTGTCTCAGTACGTCTTCACTTCCGATGCTCATGAATAAATAACACACGGTGATTAATATTCCTCCTTTCCACATTTGAGAATTTCAGAAAAGGTGAAAGATCGAGGATGGATAATAGCTTTGGTCTTTTGTTTTGCAGAACAGTTTAAACTGTTGGTTTGTAAGCTTCGGCCCACCTAAAATAAAAAGCCAACATGTTCATACATTAGAAAAGCTCTCCACAGGAATTGATTATGAATGAAACTCTTCATTGGCACCCTGATGTGCTGTCTTTTTAGTTCACTGTCAATGGAAGGCTCCTAAGGCCTGACCTTTAGAGAGATATGGTATTAATGCAGGAAAGCCCTGCAGTTGCTTGATGATAGATCTGTAAGTTTGAGACACAAGGCATGGTGCAGTCTCTTCTCAATAAAGGAGAAAGCTCAGTTAAAGAGTACAGGTCTCTGATTTACTGTGTCGGCCATGCGCACACACACACACACACACACACACACACACACACACACACACACACACACACACACACACACACACACACATAGACGAGCAGGTGTGAGGCATTCAGCTGTCGAGTGCACCTGGCTTGCTCTCAGGCTAAAGACATCTGCTGACGTCATTCAGAAAAAAAACAGTTCACCTTCACTGCTTTTCAAACAATGCCTGTATTCTCTGCATGAAAAAAAGGATGATACTAAGTACTCTGGAATTCTGTTCATCCAAATTTCTCTCTTCTATAGTTCCGTTTTTAATTAAAGAACAAAAAGACACATTGCATTTTTGTATAAAAACCTCGGCTATTAAAACCAAGTGAACAAGATCTGACCATGTTCTGACATTGCTGTGATTCCTATCTGCAGACAAACAGAATGATGTGGAGATTCCACCGCCCACACCGAAGGCGCGGGAGAAGAAGAAGAAGCAGCAGCTGATGACTCAGATCAGCGGGGTGAAGAAGGTGTCCCACGGGCCCAGCCTCAACAGCGGCATCACCCGCTTTGGTGTCAAAACGGACAAGGAAGAGCTGCTGTCTAAGGTAACGCAATCAATCGATCGGTCAAATGAGTGTAGAGAGTTTTTGAGTTCGAGTTTTCTTACCAGACTCTGTTGGCTTTTTCTGTCTGCAGGAATTAGAAGATCTCAACAAGTGGGGCCTGAATATCTTCACCGTGTCTGAATATTCCAACAATCGTCCTCTCACGTGCATCATGTATGCCATCTTCCAGGTCTGTCCTCTCTCCTTTTAGAACATCTTCTCTTTTGATAAGTAACATACACTTGACAGTCCACCCTCTGACTCCCGATGTGTCCTCAACAGGAACGAGACTTGCTCAAGACGTTTAAGATCCCGACAGACATGTTTGTGACGTATATGATGACGCTGGAGGATCACTACCACTTGGATGTAGCCTACCACAACAGTCTTCATGCTGCTGACGTGGCCCAGTCCACACATATACTCCTCTCCACACCTGCACTAGATGTAAGGACTGATGATACTCTTAGTGTAAAGTCAAGATCATATAGAAAGTGCTGGATTTGGTTTGATTCCTATGAATGACATTTAAATGTGAGTTTCCTGTTTCATTTTTGTCTCCAGGCTGTCTTTACTGATCTGGAGATCCTGGCTGCAATTTTTGCAGCAGCCATCCATGATGTAGATCATCCAGGTGTTTCCAACCAGTTCCTCATCAACACAAGTAAGTGAACATGACTAAGCTGTGTATAAGTATCCAAAGCCATCATGAAAGTCTGAAAACGATGACTTAATATCTCACTTTATTTTTCCATCAGACTCTGAGCTGGCTCTCATGTATAATGATGAGTCGGTGCTGGAGAACCACCACTTAGCTGTAGGCTTCAAACTCCTTCAGGAGGAGAACTGTGACATCTTCCAGAACCTCACAAAGAAACAGAGGCAATCGCTCAGGAAGATGGTCATTGACATGGTGAGCTGCTATTATCTGAATCTCATGCATAGTATAATGCTTTCATGCTCATTCACGTGTCTAAACTTGTTTATTTTTGCCCTGTCTTTATCCTCAGGTACTTGCCACAGATATGTCTAAACATATGAGCTTACTAGCTGATCTGAAGACAATGGTGGAGACAAAGAAGGTTACCAGTTCAGGGGTCCTGCTTCTGGACAACTACACTGACAGGATACAGGTAGGAACCTTCAACTGTAGTGCGGTGGCACCAATTTTTAAAAAAATGTGCCTGGTGAAAAAGCCCATTCACTGGAACAGACGTGAAAGATTGTTTACGGTAATTGTTAATTTAGAATCTCCTCTGAATCTGTCTTCACTTCACTCTGACTTTATGTAGATCAACACTATGAATTTTATGATACAATACGAGTACAGGGCTGGATCATGTCGATTTATTTTTAAACCCCTCACAACAAACATCTAGATAGATAACTACAGTTAGCTGTTCGGTGAAGCAGCACTTTACCTCATGAAACACGTCACAGTAGGACTGCCCTAGCCAAGAACTTCTCAATGAAACATGCCGTTAGACTGCTGCTTGAGTCTTAACACGTCCACCACTCTCCAATATTAACTGAGCTAATTAATGTTCAGCGTGCAGCAACTGCATGGTTGGATCGTTAGAAAAGACGTCCAGTATCTGTTTCACACTCTACCTTTATAGTTTTTTCAAGTCTTTGATGTTGTATTTACATTTGTTAAGAGAAATGAGTGAAAGAAAAGATTGAAAAGGATTGGTTTAAAATCATAGCTTAATGAATTCTATTCTGATTCTATTTCAATTTAGGTTCTTCGAAATATGGTGCACTGTGCTGACCTGAGCAACCCCACCAAGTCTCTGGAGTTGTATCGCCAGTGGACAGACCGCATCATGGAGGAGTTCTTCCACCAGGGTGACCGTGAGAGAGAACGTGGCATGGAGATCAGCCCCATGTGTGACAAACACACTGCTTCTGTGGAAAAATCACAGGTCTGTATTAACAGCTACTAATATGAGCCCGTGCATCAGAGTCCTTTAACCCGAGTTTGGATGTCTTGGAGGTATTTATTGCAACTTATCGTATCTATTCCTTATCTAGGTTGGTTTTATCGACTATATTGTCCATCCGCTGTGGGAGACGTGGGCTGACCTGGTCCACCCTGATGCGCAGGACATCCTTGACACACTGGAGGACAATCGGAACTGGTACCAGAGCATGATTCCTCAGAGTCCCTCTCCACCCTTCTACCAGCCCGAAAAAGAGGGGCACGGTGGAGGACCTGTGGCTGACAAGTTCCAGTTTGAGCTCACGCTGGAGGAGGAGGACTCAGAAGGCACAGAAAAAGATGAACAGAGTCAGGGAGATGAGGAGGAAGAGGAGGAGGAAGAAGCAGAGGAGGAAGATCGAGAGGTGGAGATGGAGCCAGCGACCACACACATCCAGATCGTAACTGAAGATGCCTCACCAGTGGATACATAGAACCTTTTAGCCCTTTTTAATGGCTAGTAACCATTTCTTTCCCTCGCAATCTGGCAGTTGATGCTTTTTAACAAAGCCCAGAGAGAGAGCGGTTTTTTGGCTCTCTTGGGAGGAGCATGACTGGCCCTCCTTGCACTTAGGTTTGGAGCCAGTTAGGTTGGAGCTCTCAGGAAATAAATGCTGCAGACATTTTTTTTGGAGCTGAATGACTGACGGTTGACTCTGAGATACAGAAGAATTGGGGCCAATCATAGACTTGTGTTTGTCTAGTGGACGAACATTTGCGGAGTTGACACTACTGAGAGATTTTTTTGTACCAAGTAACATTTTTTCTAAAGCTATCGGGATAAGTCGGGGTAGCATACGAACTACTGATGAACAAGTATTTGTAAAGAAAGAAACTGTTTACTTTTCTGTACCATTTGTCTAAAGACTTTGTGTGCCTTTTTTACTATTGTCTTTTTAATGGTCTTTTTTATTTATTGAACTCACTTTAGTATAACTGTACATGGAAATGTTTTTTTTTTTTTTCTAAAAGCAAACCAGACAGCTTACACGCAGAGTCCTTTTCTATAAACCGAAGAGAAAACTCAGTGTCTTCCTTTATATTTGGCAATAGAACGAAATAATCCAAATGTCTGAAATGTATATTCCAGTCAAAGATGCACTTTGTCAGTTTTTTTATACTCGTCCACTTCTTTTGGTCTTGTTTAGTTGTAAATTTGCTACGAGCTCATTTTGTATGTACACACAATTCACAATAAGCATTTAAAGCATAATGACAATTTGAAACTTGGCAAATCAAAATCGAATGCACTTACACAAAGATTACAGAGCTTCTAAATATACCGATTGGATATAAGCAAACTGAACGAAGCTGTATTTATATTCGAACCCCTAACGCCTCCCATTTCCCAAAGTTCACTTCTTCTAGAAAACAAGGTCAAAATATTTCCTTCAGCTTCCATTCATTAATGTCAGATCTCACAGTAAGCATTTCTCACAGAATTTCACACAATATAATGCTGTCATGGTTTAATTTGTGAATCTCACTTGAAAAACCAACCATTATTTAAAAAAAGACAAAAAAAAACTAGCGTTAAACATTTAAACCCAAATAGAGTTTAAAGCATAAAGCTACTTTACACCTGCGTTAGACCATTCGATTAGCCCACATTATACATGTTCCTGTCCTTTTTATTACCAGTACATATATTTTATGGCCAAAGTAGCGTGTATGTGAGTGTGTGTGAGTGTGTGTATGTATGAGAGCGCACTTCTTACACTTCTATCATCTTCCCATGCTATTTTTACACACCTCCTCTGTTTGGTTTGTTTATCTTAGCTGAAGTCGGTCCTTTGCTGTTTATAACAGTGTATTTATTACCTTTGTAAATACGGAATGATGTTTCTTTGTAAATTTATTTTTAATTTATATGCACTTGCATTACCGAAATTTGGTGGTGTTTTTTGTGTAGTGGGCTCTTGAATTGAGTCTGTTATATTTTGTAATATTGTTTTTTTTTTTGTTTGTTTGTTTGATTGTTTGTTTTAAATATTGCTGAATAAATATATATATATATATATATATATATATTATACTATATATGCTATATAAATATATCACATAATATACAACTGCCCAGAAAAGTAGCTTAAAGACACACAACCCATTGGTTACGGGGAGCGCCTGTAGATAAGACACACGAACATACTGTAGACATCCGTCAGGCATTAGAAGCTTTGTGTATCACTGTTTGGTGCAACATTGAAAATTTGATACCACGAGATCACAGATAAAATGGCACTCGGCTCGAAACCTCTGCAGATTTTTGAATGCAGATTGCTAAGAAAGGCTCAGAAATATTTATACAATGCTGGACTCTTACACCACACATATTGGTCACAAATATCACAATCTCTGAACACCAATGTGAAACTGATTAATTACAAAAAAATGTGATCTTCTGTAATTATTTGTGCTAATGTGAACTATTTTTCTGACCTTGTTAGCAGTTTTGAAATTCAATTTGTCACTATAACTTTGTTAATCTATGTTTAAGATCTTTTGGTCCAATTTGTGTCCAAAAGGATTAGTCAGAGTTAGTAATATCTGCATGAGGGATGGGTTTTTCGTCTAGTAATCCCACATTGTTGCAGGTGAATATTTAATGTTTCACACAATGTATGGTATAATATTGTATATTGTGTTCAATAAAATCTAAAACTACTTTTCTATGAAGTGATTAAAAATGACGCATGAATATATTTTCCTTGTTTTGGTGTCTTTTGTTCTGTGGTACTGGTTTGAATCTCTCCGTATGCTGTGTTTATGCTGGATTATATGACTGAAAACAGTACTGCTGAATTGGTCTGATTAATATGTCTGATTAATATGATTAATCACAGTCTGATTAGTCATGAAGATCCTATAACAACATGTACTTGGTTCTGATCTTCGCTAGCTCTAAAGCAAATCACAGGTTTATTATTAATGCACTCGTTACTACTTTTATAGTAACAGCTAATGTACATTTACTTCTATAGGACACACTACATAATCTAAGCCTAATAACAAACCGATTTTTTTTTATGTCAGTATTTAACAAAGAAACCTGTTTAAACTTTGATATAATAAAGCTTTCTATAAGGAGATCATTTGCTCATTTATCACGTACTGTATGGAAGGAGTCTTTAGTGCCAGTGCTTTGTTGCAGTCTGAGATAAAGCTGTAACTTTATGTTGCGATACAGGAAAGTTTTAAGAGCAAAGTACGTTGTGTTTTCACTGTGGTTCGTCAGTAACAATATATACACAGTTAAAATGTCTGATGTGTCATTTTAATGGTTCGTAACATGTAGTGGTATAAGAGGAGTAAAACTCCTGAACATGCTGTTATTGTTAAATTAATTTGGAATTTTACAAATAATCCTTAATAATTGTGAGCAGGAGTTAAAACTTATATTATTATATCCCTGGCATGTTGCAGCTTGTGTGGAGCTGAATCCTGTATGACAGGGTCACATTGTGTGACGTCCTCAGGCTCACACTCGCTGCTCTGTTTCCCAGGATGAACTCTCCATGGAGTGTGCAAAGGCAGATCACTGACTGAACTTCACAGATCTTTCTACGGACGCTACAGTACAACCTAATTGTGACCTTGTGCATTACTGGATAATTCTCTAAATGAATACTGATCAGTCAAGAATAAAATATATAGGAATGAATAGAAGAAAAAAAAAATGATTTCTCTCTCGAATGTAAATTCAGAGAGAGAAATCAGTTTGTTTTTTTTTTCTCTCGAATGTAAATTCACCCCTCCTCGAACCGCCACCTTATTGTGGTGGAGGGGTTTGCGTGCCTGAATGATCCTAGGAGCTATGTTGTCTGGGGCTTTCTGCCCCTGGTAGGGTCTCCCAAGGCAAACAGGTCCTGGTGACGGGCCAGACCAAGAGCGGTTCAAATACCCCTTATGAGTAATTTAATAACAAGGTCCGTGACGTCGCCCGGTATGGCGCAACCGGGGCCCCACTCTGGAGCCAGGCCCGGGGTTGGGGCTCGCATGCGAGCGCCTGGTGGCCGGGTCTTACCCAATGGGGCCCGGCTGGGCTCAGCCCGAAGGAGCGACATGGGGCCGATCTCCTGTGGGCCCACCACCTGCAGGAGGGACCGTAAGGGGCTGGTGCAATGTGGATTGGGTGGCAGTCGAAGGCGGAGGCCTCGGCGACCCAATCCCCGGACACGGAATCTGGCTCTAGGGACATGGAATGTCACCTCGCTGGGGGGAAAGGAGCCTGAGCTGGTGCGGGAGGTTGAGAGATACCGACTAGAGATAGTTGGGCTTGCCTCCACGCACGGCTTGGGCTCTGGAACCCAACTCCTTGAGAGAGGCTGGACTCTCTACTACTCTGGAGTTGCCCGCGGTGAGAGGCGGCGGGCTGGTGTGGGCTTGCTCATAGCCCCCCAGCTCAGCAACCATGTGTTGGAGTTCACCCCGGTGAATGAGAGGGTCGTTTCCCTGCGCCTGCGGGTCGGGGATAGGTCTCTCGCTGTTATTTGTGCTTACGGGCCAAATGGCAGTGTAGAGTACCCGACCTTCTTGTCGTCTCTGGAAGGGGTGCTGGAAAGTGCTCCAACCGGGGACTCCATCGTTCTACTGGGGGACTTCAACGCTCATGTGGGCAGCGACAGTGACACCTGGAGGGGCGTGATTGGGAGGAACGGCCCCCCCGACCTGAACCCGAGTGGTGTTCTGTTATTGGACTTCTGTGCTAGTCACAGTTTGTCCATAACAAACACCATGTTCAAGCATAAGGATGTCCATCAGTACACATGGCACCAGGACACCCTAGGTCGGAGGTCGATGATCGACTTTGTGGTTGTTTCATCTGACCTCCGGCCGTATGTCTTGGACACTCGGGTGAAGAGAGGGGCGAAGCTGTCAACTGATCACCACCTGGTGGTGAGTTGGATCCGATGGCGGGGGAGGAAGTTGGACAGACTTGGCAGACCCAAACGTACTGTGAGGGTCTGCTGGGAACGTTTGACAGAGTCTCCAGTCAGAGAGAACTTCAACTCCCACCTCCGGCAGAGCTTCAACCAGATCCCGAGGGATGTTGGAGACATTGAGTCCGAGTGGACCATGTTCTCCACTTCCATTGTCGACGCAGCCACTCGGAGCTGTGGCCGTAAGGTCTCCGGTGCCTGTCGTGGCGGCAATCCCCGAACCCGGTGGTGGACCCCGGAAGTAAGGGATGCCGTCAAGCTGAAGAAGGAGTCCTATCGAGCCTGGTTGGCTCGGGGGACTCCGGAGGCAGCTGATAGGTACCGGAGGGCCAAGCGAGCTTCAGCCCGGGTGGTTGCGGAGGCAAAAACTCGGGTCTGGGAGGAGTTCGGTGAGGCCATGGAGAAGGACTATCGGTTGGCCTCGAAGAGATTCTGGCAAACCGTCCGGCGCCTCAGGAGGGGGAAGCAGTGCCCTGCTCACACTGTTTACAGTGGGAGTGGGAATCTGCTGACTTCGACTGGGGACATCCTCGGACGGTGGAAGGAGTACTTCGAGGTTCTCCTCAACCCCACCGACATGTCTTCCATTGAGGAAGCAGAGGCCGAGGGCTCAGTTGTGGACTCGTCGATCCCCCAAGCTCAGGTCACTCCTCAGTGGCAAGGCACCGGGGGTGGATGAGATCCGCCCTGAGTACCTCAAGTCTCTGGATGTTGTGGGGCTGTCTTGGTTGACACGCCTCTGCAACGTCTCATGGAGGCTGGGGACAGTGCCTCTGGACTGGCAGACTGAGGTGGTGGTCCCTCTGTTTAAGAAGGGGGACCGGAGGGTGTGTTCCAACTACAGGGGGATCACACTCCTCAGCCTCCCCGGAAAAGTCTATGCCAGGGTACTGGAGAGGAGAATTCGGCCGATAGTCGAACCTCGGATTCAGGAGGAACAATGCGGGTTTCGTCCCGGTCATGGAACACTGGACCATCTCTATACCCTCGCCAGGTTGCTGGAGGGTTCATGGGAGTTTGCCCAACCAGTCCACATGTGCTTTGTGGATCTGGAGAAGGCATTCCCTCGTGGTGACCTGTGGGGGGTGCTCTGGGAGTATGGGGTCCGGGGCCCTCTGCTAAGGGCTGTCCGGTCCCTATATGACCGGAGCAGGAGTTTGGTTCGCTTTGCCGGCAGTAAGTCAGACTTGTTCCCGGTGCATGTTGGACTCCGGCAGGGCTGCCCTTTGTCACCGGTCCTGTTCATTATCTATATGGACAGGATTTCTAGGCGCAGTCGGGGGCCGGAGGGAGTCCGCTTTGGGGACCACAGGATTTCGTCTATGCTTTTTGCAGATGATGTTGTCCTGTTGGCTTCCTCAAATCAGGACCTTCAGCGTGCACTGGGACGGTTTGCAGCCGAGTGTGAAGCGGCGGGGATGAGAATCAGCACCTCCAAGTCCGAGGCCATGGTTCTCAACCGGAAAAGGGTGGCTTGCCCCCTTCAGGTTGGTGGAGAGCTCCTGCCTCAAGTGGACGAGTTTAAGTATCTTGGGGTCTTGTTCACGAGTGAGGGAAGGATGGAGCAGGAGATCGACAGGCGGATCGGTGCATCTTCTGCAGTGATGCGGTCGATATACCGGTCTGTTGTGGTGAAGAAAGAGCTGAGCCGCAAGGCGAAGCTCTCTATTTACCAGTCGATCTACGTTCCTACCCTCACCTATGGTCATGAGCTTTGGGTCATGACCAAAAGGACAAGATCCCGGATACAGGCGGCCGAAATGAGTTTCCTCCGCAGGGTGGCTGGGCGCTCCCTTAGAGACAGGGTGAGGAGCTCGGTCACCCGGGAGGAGCTCAGAGTAGAGCCGCTGCTCCTCCACATCGAGAGGAGTCAGCTAAGGTGGCTCGGGCATCTGTTCCGGATGCCTCCTGGACGCCTCCCTGGGGAGGTGTTCCGGGCATGTCCAACCGGGAGGAGGCCCCAGGGAAGGCCTAGGACACTCTGGAGGGACTATGTCTCTCGGCTGGCCTGGGAACGCCTCGGTATTCCCCCGGAAGAGCTGGAGGAAGTGTCTGGGGAGAGGGAAGTCTGGGCGTCCCTGCTTAGACTGCTGCCCCCGCCACCCGGCCCCGGATAAGCGGTAGAAAATGGATGGATGGATGGATGGATGTAAATTCATCAAGTCAGGAGATGATACAGAATGAATCACGCAGTAGATACAGGAAATTTCTGTTTCTGTTCAGCTTGCTTCATACACACATCCAGAGAAAGTGTAAGTGAGTGAGAAATACAGTCATGGGGTAATGAAGAACAAAGAAGAATAAATACCCCGTGTGTGTGTGTATGCGTATGCTTGGAGCACACGGCCTGGGATGCCATCAGGACCCGCAGCCTTGCGGATGTTTACTCGTCGGAAGGATCGGTTTACATCCGCGACAGAGACTGAGAGCACACTCACATGTTCTGCAGCACCCGTGGGAGCGCTCTCTGTGTGGGCGGTGTTGTGAGCCTCGAAACGAGCATAAAAGTTATTAAGCTCATCCGGTAGAGAGGCAGCAATGTTCACAGTAGCTGGTTTATTCCCTTTAATCACAGTCTTATATTGATTTATATAAAACCTAGAAGATTTTAGTTATTACTTTTGAGAACATTTTTGAAGGTGTTAGTAAAATGTAGGACGGTATTAATAATAAAATAAAATGTTTTAACAGCATGTGCACTGTTAGAAAGCTGTCACATGAGTAAGATTATGAACTGAGACTTTAAAGGCTATAGCATGTTCTTACCAAGAACTACTGGATGTTGCTTCTTCAGTGATTGAGCTCTTTGGATTGTTTAACGTCATTAAGGACCAAAATCGATGCTCAAACAGTCTGATTATTTTCATCACTTGTAGAGCTGAACAAGAGAAGTTGCTCTCCTCCAAGTGGGCCTGTAGATTGGTGATATTTTTGGAAACTGAAGAAGCGACTGAAATGTCTGACATCATGTTCTGTGATGTCTTGTGTTACTAGTGATTGCTCGGCACAGAGCTGAAAGTGCTTTCTTAGTTCATTTCCCACAATTTCCCAGGATGACAGAAGAAGCTGCGGTATTACAAATGGCTGGAATAAAATGACATTAAAGGTCAAGAGGTAAATAAGAGGTTACAATGTGGTGTATGGAATTCAGCTCACCCCCTGAGAGAGTATTAACTTTGTACATGAATTCTGTAAATCATTCTTGTCCCTGCCAGCCCAAACTATTTTTAACCTCTGGCCAATTAGCAGAATAGAGCAGTGACGCGAGAGGAGCCGAGAGTGCTGAGAGCATCTGCAGCTCCTGCAGCTCTCCACAATCTGTTCTGAGCTGAATTCCTAGAACACAAATACACACATTTTTTTCAGTTTTTTTTTCTGAAAAGTGTTGTCATGTATTCATCATACTGGGTCATAAAAGTACATTCAATAGACAAATGCATTGTATTATTATACAAAGAATTATTCAGACAAAATCATTAGAGAGTGGAATAGATCAGGCTGTTTTCTATTCCCTTTTTTACTAGGAAGACCTACTCCCACCATTATCACCACCATTAACCCCGACCCACCAACCCCCCACCCGCTCGTCTTCCCCAAAACTGTTAATCATTACTTTCCATTTACTCATAAAGTATCTCATCATGCATTGTCACTGGTTTCATGGTTGTATTGGATTACAATATAAAAAGCACAGAAAACACACAGACCTCTCCATATTGACCATAAATATTCAGCTTGTTTTTCTCTTGTGTTATTATACCCTATTTGGGTTAATTGTATAATTGTATAAATTTCTTGTCATTATTTAAAAGAAGAGACACACATAAAGTACAGAAAACCTCATCCTCAGATGACTGGTTAAAAATGTAAATACGTAGCTTCTGTAACTTTTTATGACTTAATTGAATTGCTAGATTGCTTAAAAATACACAGAGAGACTGATGCAAATTGAAGAATACTTTAACATACAGAATTGGATGTTTTAAGCATTGTATTGTATATTTGTGCATATTTGAGTGCTCAGTGATCTGACCACTGAACTCCTGGTGGAAAGTCAGACTATTATACACAACGAGAGACGATGATACAGAAGTGGGAAGTGTGAGTGCTTGATGGAGTAGGTGCTAAAACCAAGCCTTGCACATGACATTGCAGGATGGTGCAGTGGAAAGGGTTGCTCTTTCAAAGCTCCTTGAGTCTCTGGTTCAATCCTGAGCTTGGGACTGTCTGTGTAAAGTTTTGCATGTTGTCCCTTTGCTTGTGAGGGTTTCCTCCCACATACTAAAAACGTACAGGTACTGTAGGTGGTTTGGCTATGCTGTGTGTGTGTGTGTGTGTGTGTGTGGTGAATTCTCCTGCCAGGTACTGATTGTATCAAGACAGGCTCCATATCTACCATCACTCTGATGGGAATACAGCATTATTATTACTATGGCATTTAAATCCATGAAGAAGATCAGATTTATTCATGTCCACATTTGTCAAAAGAACTCCAAATCCCATGATCCTCAGCCAGCTTTCAGGACACTACACCAAAGAATCATGTGAATGTTCCCAGTCTCAGGGCTTCTGATTAAACTTATCTGTTTGATTCCCAAAGTGAAATTCCCACTTCAGCATCACTGACTCATTTTCATTGCTTATTTATTCTCGCTGATCTGTTCTCTGCTTTTTATTAACTGATTCCTGTTTTGTCCTGCTCAGTTTGTACATGACCTTTTACGACATCAATAATTCCAAGTAACATTTTTAGTGTCATAATGACACCAGTGTCTCCAGAGATCTCATAGTTGTATGCAGGAATGCTACACGCTGTACTCTGAATATAAAAACAGCCACTTATATCCTTCAGCAGCAGTCTAATTGCAGGAAGTTGAGGAAAATGTCTTGTTTCTGGGAAGTGGACAAAATGACTACGTAAATCCTTGACTCACTCTGCAGATTTATGAAATTAAGTCCCTACTTAATGAATGCTTTAATTTACCATTCTCCTGCATGATGAAAACATTCCCTTATTCTCTTTCCCACATTTTTATGGTTCGAGAGGTGGTTATTTACCAGAGAGTGCTCAGAAACATCAGCTGCTTATGAAGTGGAAGTATTTCTAGGTTGATGTGGTATCATGACTGTGGCTTCAGGCTCACTTGCATCACTTCGGCAAGATGTTTTTTATGGGAAATACAAAAGAGATGTAAAAAATCAGAGACGTTTTTTTCTGTGGGATTTCTTTTTTGAAAAGTATTTTTCTAGATAAAAGTGTTGAATTCTTTAATGACCAAGTATACCAGAGCTTAATATATGGATGTAATCCAACAATAACACATTATATGGAATAATCAAATAAACAAAACACAGAACTTTTTTATTTAAAGAAAGCTTTCTTTAAAAGGCTCGCATGCCATCTGGGTAATACTAGATCTTCATAACTGTAGGACATCAGATTTACAGTAAATTTTGTAAGAGAGAGAAAATATATATTATTTAATGTAATGACATGAATGACGCACTAATACATTTTTTCATTCATCTTTAGTAGTTGCCTGGTCAGGATCACAACGGTGGTTAAATTAAGCTGTTAATTTATTTCTTTTTGGGGAAATACAATCAGCTAAATGTTTTAGAACATATTGCAGGCAGGTACAAACAAATCTAAAAGTTGTGTGGGCTGGAAAACAAATCAGTCGCACATCTTTATTAAAATAAAAAAAAAAGAAAGAAAAAATAGGTTTAGTCTGTGCTCAGTTCAGGTCAAAATCCAAATACAAGTATAGATGCATATATTTGGAGCATGAAACAGATACAGATAAAGATAATGGCATTGTGTTATACCCCTAGTACCTGAGGAATGAGACTCAGTTATTGAACTATTGATGTTCCACATTAAAACATAGTAACAAAGACAACAATAAGGAGAACACTGATACACATCCAGAAGTGGAAATTATATACTGTACTATTACCATTCAAGTAAAAAAGAATGGTTTGCACAATGGATAACTTCAGTACTAGCAGGTTTAATATGCTTTCCAGAAACTCAGTTATATCACATCAAACCTTATACCAGTTCCAGTCGAATTCCATGGACTAAACAGTTAAATATCGTGTTATAAAGACAAGCTCTCCTAAAGCTCCCTGGTGATTTTCTGACTTCTCCCACGCATCCTCACATCCACTGAGCCAGGACATTTGGGGAGGCGCAGTGCAGTGGCAGTGCAGAGAGGCTTACAGAGGGAAGCATGCTCCTTCTCCACTCATGAACCAAAATGATTTTTGACATTTATGTATATATATATATATATATATATATATATATATATATATATATATATATATATATATATATATATATATATATATATGTTGTGCTGATTGCGAAGACTGCGTTGTTGAAGGCACTTCTGGTTCTCTTAATCATGTTTTAGTTTGTGTGTGTGTGTGTGTGTGTGTGTGTGGTGTAGATAATTGAGTATCACTTGGAGCCTTTTCTTTACACAGAACAATGATGGTAATGAAGGGTTGGTGTAAAGGGTTTGGAAATAACATGTTATAATGTACCCAGTAAACAGGTACCCAGAGAAACAAGGGGAGAGAGAGAGAGAGTGAGAGAGAGAGAGAGAGAGAGAGAGAGAGAGAGAATAGCATTTTAATCATTGCTATCTGTACCATACAAGTGATGAGCTCTCAGAGCTACTGCCACAGCACAGTTTCTAAAGTTGGGCTGCTGCTGAGCCGGAGTTGCCATAGCAACCCTATTAAAAATGGCTTTGGCTGATTCAACTCGGCTTTATGTGATGCCACCCAAACATTCTCACACGCCACCAATCCATCTCTAAGGATTAACACAATAGCGTGGTTAGATCTTCGCAGTTTAATATGAGTATATTTAGCTTTAGTTGGTGAAATATTTTCCTTAAGCAGTGTTTGTAGCCAATCTGTAATGAATCACATGATTTTATTTTTTTATTTGAGGTGTTAGCGCTCCCAAATTTATTCATCATGAGTAGGATGCATTACCTTAAAGGCAAATTAGTCACAGAAAGTCATTTCAGCAAGTGTAAATCAAACTCAGATGTGATGCTAAGCCCACACTGAAAGCAAGCAGAGTATGCATTTCATGAATATATGAAATGGAGAGTGATTGTGACTGTGTGAAACAGTTATTTTATAACTCTATTATCACTGGGTTTCTGCAGTTGTTAAAAGCCTTAAATATTAAACAAAACTTGGCAAAGGTTTACTGCATCAACAAAAATTGACTATGAACAGACTCATACAGTATATGGACATTTTGTAATTTGCATTAATTTACAATAACTTATTTTTTAAATATACGGACGGCATGTATTTATTTTCAACATCACTGTTAGATCTCAAGCTGAATCAACTGTTTGAGGCCATTCAATAAAACAAAATTAAAATTAAAATAAAACAAAAACAAGGACGCTGAACTTATGTATTTTATCTCGGGTGGCATCTCGCCAAAGATCTCTAGGGACCTAAAAATAAACCCAAAGCAGAAAGCAGAATGTGGACTTGTCGCGTGAGAGAACATGACACAATATACGTAGCGATGAGTTGGTACGAGTGCATGATTAGATCCTGGTTGAGGAGAAAGAGTATCATGTAGTCATGGCAGATATTTGTCTTCCATCAGGGATATCATCATTTTTTTCAGAAAGGGTTCGAATATATGGACTGAAATAATCATTACAAAACTATTTCCAATGGTTTGTGTGTTGATCTGGAAGCATGTTTGGTTTATCATATTGTCGAAAGTTCTAACCATGGCCAAGTCTGAACCTCCAGGCAAAGGCAATCAAGTTCTGGATGTAAATATTTGAGTACTTGTATTTTGTAGTTTTTAGCAAATATCAATGATGCAAACATTTTTACTCAAATAACAAAAGCTGCTGATAAAGATCACTGTATTAATTCACAACTGTCTGAATTACATTTACATTTACATTTACAGTATTTGGCAGACGCCCTTATCCAGAGCGACGTACATAAGTGCTTAAATCTCTAGCATTGAATACATTAATTGAATGGAAATTGAATTAGAGAATTTAACAAAGTCAACTCTATATATTTATTAAATAAATTACAGAAGAAATACAAAAAAATAAAAACAGTAATGTGCAATTAGTCTTCAAAAATGTGATGAGATTGTGTGCAGAAATGTACAGCTTTGACCTGTAGGACAAGTGATGAATGTAAAATGCACGGTTATTAATACATTATGCAGAAAAAGATTATGAATGAAATTGCAGAAATGCACAGGGTTTAGTCTACAGGAAAGGTGATGAATGTCATTAAGAAATGCACGGGTTTAGTCTACAGGAATGGTGATGAATGCCATTAAGAAATGCACGGGTTTAGTCTACAGGAATGGTGATGAATGTCATTAAGAAATGCACGGGTTTAGTCTACAGGAATGGTGATGAATGTCATTAAAGAACGCACAGGTTTAGTCTACAGGAATGGTGATGAATGTCATTAAAGAACGCATGGGTTTAGTCTACAGGAATGGTGATGAATGTCATTAAGGAATGCACGGGTTTAGTCTACAGGAATGGTGATGAATGTCATTAAAGAACGCACAGGTTTAGTCTACAGGAATGGTGATGAATGTCATTAAAGAACGCATGGGTTTAGTCTACAGGAATGGTGATGAATGTCATTAAGGAATGCACGGGTTTAGTCTACAGGAATGGTGATGAATGTCATTAAGGAATGCACGGGTTTAGTCTACAGGAATGGTGATGAATGTCATTAAGAAATGCACAGGGTTTAGTCTACAGGAAAGGTGATGAATGTCATTAAGACATGCACGGGTTTAGTCTACAGGAATGGTGATGAATGTCATTAAAGAACGCACAGGTTTAGTCTACAGGAATGGTGATGAATGTCATTAAAGAACGCATGGGTTTAGTCTACAGGAATGGTGATGAATGTCATTAAGGAATGCACGGGTTTAGTCTACAGGAATGGTGATGAATGTCATTAAGGAATGCACGGGTTTAGTCTACAGGAATGGTGATGAATGTAGTTTTTTGTCCCTCCTTAACTCCCGCTGTAAGCTGCACTAATAAAAATAATAATATCTACTGTATAATATAAAACTGACAGACAGTATAAAGGCTTACATAAAGCCATATGGAAAACATCGGTGGTGACAAAGCCAAGGTGAATATACTGTTTAATTTTCTTTCTTGTTGTTTTTTACAGAACTGGTCAGAGCTGAGACACATAGGGACATCCTGAATGATCGTGGCATTGTTTCAATTTTATCTCAATGCAACATATATCCAACAACACAAATTTTATTTTTGTAAATAACAAAGTGTTGAAATGAGTAAACCCTCAGCCATGCATGAGAGTAGTTTGTTTGTTTAGAAATTGTGCTGTGTGATCTAGAATAGGAATTCAGTTTTGTCATCTCAAAGATTTCGTAAATCAAACTCCAGGTTAAAATCTATTTAGAGATTTTTAAACATTTTTTTGTAAAACATTAATGATGTCAACACTATTTAAATGTATACTTTGTTACTAGAGTACCACTTAGAGTCAAGCAGATATTATTTCTTGGCTATACTACACTACTATTTATTTACTGAGTGAGGTTATAAATTTTAATATTAATAATAAGAATGTTTGAATAAATCTAGTAAAACGACTGCTTGGTTTGCGTAGCTTGTTCTTGTTTTCACTGGACTTAGGCCTGAGCCTGGTGACGGGCTGGGGTGGTGGTGGTGGTGGTGGTGGTGGGGACTTCTGTTGAAGTCAATGCCATGGTGATCTGCTTCAAATGACACGCACTTGAGAGAATCTAACAGCTTGTTAAAATTTGTTACACAAGCATGCAATGGCTCACATTAAAGAAATTCATGAAGTCGCAAATAAGTTGCGGAAAGAAGAAAGGTGGGGAGGTTGAGGGAAAGACAGCTGTCTCTTAGAGCGACGGTGTGAAAAAGTGAGGTAGTCAAACGATCAGAACGTCTGCATGAGCTCTGGCGTCAAACAGTAACAGTACACTGTTAGACAACATTTAGCTTAGAATGCTTTCAACAGCTGCTGGGTGAAAATATTACGTAATGACGAGTATGTAATTGATATTGAACCAAGGCTCCTGCAGTCAAAATGAAAAAGATATCAGTTCATTTGACGTAATATGATTCCACAGCGGGGCCATGTCACTATCGTGCAGCTAAAGGGCCGTAATGCAATCCAAGACCTTATGTACGTCATAGTGCTCATGCTACATGCTCACGCTCTGCTGACACAGTCTTTACCAGCTGCTGTTGGCTCGGTCTCTAATAAACCAGTTGTCTATGAGAATGAATATTCCTGTCATAAATGCTTAAGTACTGTTAAAAGTAACAGTACAATGTATACTAAAAACAGCCATGTCTTTACCAGTGAGTAGTCCCTACTGGATTTCACCATTTTGCAAGTAAAATTCTCTAATAAAAATTATTTAATTCAGAAATAATTTTATTAACTTCATTATTTACAGTTTTCACCTATGAACCTATATTAAAATGAGCTGGAGAACAATGAGAAATGTATATTCACTGAAAGAATAAAACACAACAAATTCTCTCAGAAATGTTTATGCATCTCTATATGAAAAATGTTTTAAAGAATTCCTCTTCTTACCGTTAACCTCACTCTCTCATTTTCTACCGCTTATCTGAACTACCTCGGGTCACGGGGAGCCTGTGCCTATCTCAGGCGTCATTGGGCATCAAGGCAGGATACACCCTGGACGGAGTGCCAACCCATCGCAGGGCACACACACACTCTCATTCACTCACGCAATCACACACTACGGACAATTTTTCCAGAGATGCCAATCAACCTACCATGCATGTCTTTGGACCGGGGGAGGAAACTGGAGTACCCGGAGGAAACCCCCGAGGCACGGGGAGAACATGCAAACTCCACACACAAGGCGGAGGCGGGAATCAAACCCCCAACCCTGGAGGTGTGAGGCGAACGTGCTAACCACTAAGCCACCGTGCCCCCCTACCGTTAACCTGTCGAGTAATATTTTTTTTAATGAATTGCTTTGGTTTCTTTTCATTGAGTCCACAAAGGCTTTGATAGGAGTAGTTGATATTGGCATAGATTACTTCTTTTGCGTTATACTGACATGTTCTGCTTGTATTCAGATACAGAAAAAAAAACAGCCACTAGCTCATGACTACAGTAGTCCTACAGCAACACCACTGTGCCATGGCATAATTTCCACATGTCTCCAGGATAGTCCTGAAGAATGTGTACATGAATATTATCTAAAATATATTCTCTCATTTGGTGTTTTGATGATAGGAAATACACTGTATTTTTTGAATCCTGACCTCTCTGTTGTTCCTTCACCCACTGCGCTGTATCATGTGCTCATTTTCTTCTTGATTAACGTATTACACATATGGCTCTATGAGCATCCACACCACAATGAGCAGGTGTGTTATTACCTCCGAGTGAGTCATTATGTAAGAGAAGGCTTGACCTTGAATTGTCTTTTAACTCCAGTGATGAAAGCTACTTGTGTACCATGCGGCTTCTATCAGTATGCACAGTCACAGTTATAATTCCATCAAGACAAGAAAAAAGGATTTCTGTGTGGCATTCAGTCAGTTGGCTGACCCTGAATCAGGTCAAATCACCCATCTGCTGTAAAAACAACCTTCATTTATGGCAGCTTCATTTGCTATCGGTCTGAAATACTCATATTAAAAACTCTATTGACTACAAAAGTGTAGGTACAGTTTTTTTTAATTCTGTTGGTTTCTGTGTGTCCTACATAGCTGTTCCCTGGCACGTCATAAAGAAATTATTTCTCCGGCTCCTGAGAAAAGCTTGATCTGACGTTAACATTGCAGGAACCTCAGAGGGACATGTAGAAGTAGGCCTCAGCTAAAAGTGTAAGCTCACTATCATTTAAGTTCATTGAAGAAGCTGTGCATCCATTTGAAAGACCCAGATAAGTGCATCACGCCGGTAGCTCTGGTACACATCTTCGTCACTGCAGACGCACAACCCAAATTACAGAGTTTTTTCTCTGTATCACATTTATGGTGCTGTGTGTGTGTGTGTGTGTGTGTGTGTGTGTGTGTGTGTGTGTGTGCATGAGTGAGTGAGTGAGTGAGTGAGTGAGTGAGTGAGTGAGTGAGTGAGTGAGTGAGTGAGTGTGTGTAAGTGCATTTATTGTTGTATTAAGAATGAGGAGTTGTTGGGAGATGTGTTATGGTGTACTGCTATTAGTATATACAGTGTTAAAGGAAATATGAAGGTTGCCGAAGCATTTTTCCTCCCATGGTTTCTGAGTAAAGAAAGAAAATTGGAAATAGATTTACAGGAAATACAAAAAAATATATAATTTATGAAATCCAAACCGTAATATAAAACAAACATATAAAAGTAGTCTGAGAAAAAGTACAACTGTCTCAGTATGTAGGCTACAACAGTTTTCAGCTTTGGACATATGAATACCTCTCTCTCTCTCTCTCTCTCTCTCTCACACACACACACACACACACACACAAATACACACACATTCAGAAGCACAGATCTGCACCATAATGACATTATTAGGACTAAAGTAAGACCCTCTCAAGAGAGACTATATTTAGAGAGGGGCAACAAGCTTAACTTTTCCACTTTCTCACTCTTCACTGGGTATCATTTTTGATGTGAACAGAAGAGAAACTGTTGAACTTAACATCATCTAATAATAAATAAATAAACATATGTAACAAAAGCACACTGGTTTTGAGACGTGAATGATCTCCTGTCCAGTGTGTTCACTAAGAGCTTGTACAAATGGCAACTTATAGTGTAACGGCTACAGCACAAGACATAACTCTAAATGTAAATGAGTCAAAATGGGTGTTTTTGTTTATCTAACGTAACCTATGGGAAATTATCTAAAAATATGATTGGCAGAATGCAAATTTGTGGCATGAAAGTGCTATCCAAACATCCAGTCTTTACTTTCCTGAAATGCTGAATGTGGTGAAGTCAGGAACTGGACCAAGTTACTTGAATACATCGTATTTTTCTTTTCCGAGAAGTGATGGAAAACAGCGGGGATGTGCATGTTTATCGAGTAACAATTTGCGTCTGATTGACGCAGAGCTCATAATTCCACTAGCAATTATGAAATATTTGTATAAACATTATTTATTTATTTTATTTATTTATTTCTTTTTATTTATTTTTATTTATTTTTATCTATTTTTATTTATTTATTCATTTTAGAACAATTGACTGCAAGGTATAAGTAAGTATATTGATATTTCTTTATCATGCAAAAAAATGGACATACAGTATTCTGATGAACTAGAAATGCAGCACTATGGGAATGTTTCTATAGTGGCTACAAGTAAAAACTGCTGTTAAATATGCATGACAAATCTATGCTGGACAATCAGGCCTCGCTAATGGAGTTATTTAAACTTTCTTTAAAAAGGGGAGCAGCAGGTTTGAAGTTGTGTGAAGGTTTAAAGATTATGTATCACTGTACAGTTCAGATATAACCTCTGCTGAGCAGAGTATGGCATTTTTATAGGCTGCTTTGTTTCATTTCTTGGTCTTGGTAAGTAGACTTGTGCTTTAAAGAAGCATTTTTTTCTCCATCACTAACAAAATAATTTGGGCAAATATGAAAATATGTCTCAGGTGAAACTTCCCTTGATGTCTGAAAGAACTAAATCTGTCACTACCTTGTGAGTATGTGTACTTGGCTTTTGTTTACCTTGGGAAAAAGATCCTTAAAGGAGAAGGTGGTGTTCTTTTTTCCCCTTTGCCAATATGTTCTTTCAACAAATAGATGTCACAAGTGAGCAACTTCTTCTCAGTGTTTTAGGCTTTAATGATTTACTTTCTTTTTTTTAATTTTTTATTGGTTTACTTTTATCTAAGAGTAGTACTGAGAGTTCTGACTTTAATTCATATCACAGGTTTATATTAATTAATGATGTAATACATTATCTTGTCTGTGGGATAAACTCATTTTAAGTGACATGTATGACCACTATGCCACATATTCTAGATTTCATTTAATAACAAAAACGGTGCTGTTTTTTAAGAAAAACTTATCATCGAAAAAGTTTAGTCACCCTAAGTGGAAGGAGTCACGGTTGTCTGCATGCTCTAAAGAGGTCAGGTCTGTCATGAGAATCTTCAGAACAGAGGACTTTGTGCTTTCTGGTTTCACGATAACATGACAAGTTGCATTTTTTTTGTCTTATTAACTTCAAGAGAGAGGAAAAGGGACCCTTACGCAAGACTATGGGTTACTTTCCTATAACAGCACATACTATCTTATTTCATCAAGAGTAAATTTGATCAAATTCCAATTTTCAGCAGATTACAGGACGTGTACAGGAAGTGAGGACCTCAGGCTTCAGTATTCTCCTAAAATGCCTTTACATGTAACTACATTCTTATAGTTACAGTTTTTAACCCTTGTATGGTGTTCGTATTTTTGTTACTCAGCCAGTGTTCGTGGGTCTGGTGGACCCGCTGCATTTTAGGGTTTTTAATTCAAAACAATCAAAAATTTTATGTTAAAATACTCTACAGATGTTTACCTCATCCCAATTACAAGCAATATAAACAGCATATATGGTTAATATTCGCCCTTTACCTTTACATCACATTTTTTAATTAAAGTGCTACTCGTTTTTTGTTGTTTTTTAATAAAATGTAATAAAAAAAGGAAATCAAATTTAATCAAGTTATGAGTGGAAACAAATCAACAAATTTACAAGGAAGCAAAGTTTTTCAAAACAATTGATGTTTATGAATATGGGTCCCACAGACCCGAACAACATACAAGGGTTAATTTTAAAAAGAATTTTCTTGTATGTCTGTTTGTATTATTAGTTATTTAGACAGTGGTGTGTTCTGTTCATCTTCTGTGACCTTCATGATCTGAGCACTTTTTTTTCTGAAAAGAATGAGGCATTGTTCAAACAAAGTCTTGGTTACGTGCACTCCGTGCCTCTCCTGTTAAGGTCATAGTCTGCTCAGCAAGATTGAGCCGTGTAGACAGGGGCTCTCACTGTAAAAATGCCTTGACAGCATATTAGCTTACTTCCTGAGCTCTCTGCTTCTACTGTACATGAGACACAATGATGATTTCACATCTCAGGTACTGTTTGCCTTACAAATCATTTCTGTAGATGTTTAATTAAAGGTTAAACATGAAATACAGTTTTTATATCAGCAAAAATGAGCTCAACAAGAAGAATAAATGGCATGGAAGTGCAGCAGGTAGCGTTTTTGCCTCACAGTCCAGGGTCCACTGAGACACTGAGCTCAGATTACTGCCTGTGTGAAGTTTCGTATGTTAATATCATGTGGGTTTTTCAATGGGTTCTCTGGTTTTCTTCTTCCTATCACAAACATGATTGTAAGTGAATTGTCAATATTAATTGTGTGAATAAGTGTATGTATGTGTGCCTTGTACAAGGTTTTCACAGATTCATCATGACCAGATTTAATTACTCATGAACAAACAAACAACTGGGGAAAAATCGAGCAACCGTTAATGTAACTCTAACCCTCTGGGATATGGTGAGATCTTATGGCAATTTGACTAAACAGACAAAAATGCGAAGCTCAAAAATCCAATTTTAAAAATCCATTTACCGCGTATCCTTCACAGGGTCACAGGGAACCTGGAGCTTTATCCAGGTTTTCCACACACTCACACAATACAGACAATGTACTGTAGGGATGCTAGTCAGCCTATAACACATGTCTTTGGACTGACGGAGGAAACCGGAGAACCTGGGCGAATCCCTGTATGTGCGAGGCTAAACATGCTAACCGCTAAACCACCATACCTGTAATTATAATATTTATAAAATATTAAAATATTAAATATTAAAATATCCAAAATAATATTTTGGACAGAAAAGTAGGTTTTTACAGGCAATTAAATTTAATGAATACTCAAGACAGAACATTTTTGTCAGAAACTGCTAAATAAAATCAGGAGTGAATTGATTCAGTAGTAATTAGTAATGAGTGAACAAAGTAGTCATTTCTCTCTACAGGATTCATTCATTCATCTCTGCCTAAATTTATACTATAGCAAAAGGCTTCATAAACCTTTCTTTTCAATTTAGTTCTCTGTAGATACTCTGCAAAATTTTAGCACATGTAAACAATCAGACAGCGTTAAAGTTTCCGTTTCCATTACTTGATGCTTATCCTGGCACTCTTTTAAATAAGCCCGCATGGTGTAACTACTTCACGTTCACTAGCTCACGTCACACTCCGTTGTGCAAAACAAGGCTAGCTGTGGAACGTGACCGAGTTTGCGGAAAACCCCTACATGCCTCTCCAACACTAACACACACCCGTTGGTGATCAGTGGTGATGATTGCGGGAGCGGCCCTTTAGTCCAAAACAACATTCCTCCAGCGACTTTGCCATAATGCGATGGCACAGATTAGGGTTCTACACGTCTGGTCTTCTCCTGTGCCTACGTGCTGTTTGGCCAGTGACGCTCTGCAGAAGGCTGGCACGAGCCATCACACATGCTCACACACCCTCATCAGTGGCCTTCCTTCCCCCTTGCAGACCAAAAGGATTCGAGCCAGACAGTGAATTTGCAAAGCAATTAGGACTTCCTTTGTTGATTCATGGGTTGATTTGGGAGAAATAGGGATGAGTGATATGGCCCATAATGAGGTCACATATAATGAGGTCATATAAAAAAAATGCTATAATGTAAAAGAAATGTTAATGTGGCCAAATGTATTTAAACCCCTGATCATCACACCCATATGTGGGGTTTTGCTAAACTATATGAACACTTGGTTTGCCATGGTTCATGGGGAAGTACTCGAATAGCCTGAACAGAGCCACGACCTCAACCCCACTGAGCACTTTTGGGATTAACTGAAATGCCAAATGCTTCCTCAGTGCTTGGTACTAATGGGTTTCAATCCCCACAGCCACACTTTAAAATGTAGAGGAAACTCTCCTAAAAGGTGTGGAGCTTATTATAACAGCAAACGATGATAAATCACAAATGAGATGTTTAAACACATCTAGGTGTGATGATCCGCAAACATCTGGGTGTAATGGTCAGGTGTTTGCAAACGTCTGGCCATGATGGTCAGGTGTCCACATGCATCTTTGTGTAATGGTCCGGTCTCTGCAAACATCTGGGTGTGATGGTCAGGTGTCCACAAAATATCTAGGTGTGATGGTCAATGTGTCCACAAACATCTGGGTGTGATGGTCAGGTGTCCACAAAACATCTGGGTGTGATGGTCAATGTGTCCACAAACATCTGGGTGTGATGGTCAGGTGTCCACAAAACATCTGGGTGTGATGGTCAATGTGTCCACAAACATCTGGGTGTGATGATCAGGTGTTCATAAACATCTGTGTGTGATGGACAGGTGTTCGTAAACATCTGGGTGTGATGGTCAAGTGTTTGTAAACAGCTGGCTGTGATTTGGGTGTGATAGTCAGGTGTCCACAAACATCTGGGTGTGATGGTCAGGTGTTCGTAAACATCTGGGTGTGATGGTCAAGTGTTCGTAAAAAGCTGGCTGTGATGTTCAGGTGTCCTCATAAGTCTGGGTGTGATTTTCAGGTGTCCACATAAATCTGGGTGTGATGTTCAGGTGTCCACATAAATCTGGGTGTGATGGACAGGTGTCCACATAAATCTGGGTGTGATGGACAGGTGTCCACATAAATCTGGGTGTGATGGACAGGTGTCCACATAATTCTGGGTGTGATGGTCAGGTGTCCACATAAATCTGGGTGTGATGGTCAGGTGTCTACATAAATCTAGGTGTGATGGACAGGTGTCCACATAAATCTGGGTGTGATGGTCATGTGTCCACATAAATCTGGGTGTGATGGTCAGGTGTCCACATAAATCTGGGTGTGATGTTCAGGTGTCCACAAAAATCTGGGTGTGATGTTCAGGTGTGATGGTAATGTGTTCACAAACGTTTAACCACAAAAGATTTTTCTATGTGCTTTAAGAGTAATTTTTCATTCAAAGTAGGAGTAACTTAATTATTCATTCATCTTCTACCGCTTATCCAAACTACCTTGGGTCACGGGGAGCCTGTGCCTATCTCAAGCGTCATCGGGCATCAAGGCAGGATACACCCTGGACGGAGTGCCAACCCATTGCAGGGCACAAACACACACACACTCTCATTCACTCACGCAATCACACACTAGGGACAATTTTCCAGAGATGCCAAGCAACCTACCATGCATGTCTTTGGACCGGGGAGGAAACCAGAGTACCTGGAGGAAACCCCCAAGGCACGGGGAGAACATGCAAACTCCACACACACAAGGTGGAGGCGGGAATCGAACCCTGACCCTGGAGATGTGAGGCGAACGTGCTAACCACTAAGCCACCGTGCCCCCGTAACTTAATTATTTTATTCCAACTAATGACATCTATTTATAAGGCTAAATTTCAACTTTCATTGATCTGGAATATAGATTTTTATAGCTTTTAAGAACAATTATTAAATGCTTTATGAGCGTTTTCGATATTTCAGTATATTCTTATTTTGTGTTTTTGCTCTTTGAATGGTCCTTGGGGTTGATTCTTGGTTGTCATAGATGATCTCTGGTCCTTTGTAGACTATGGCCACGGGTGGACTTGGTCACGAGGCAGTGTTCAGAGCAACACTTAATCCCATGGCATTTTAAAGGGGCTTTTAAGTTCTGTGGCACTCTTTGTAATAATAATCAGTCCCTTAACTCACAATTACTGCTGGACAGATGCACACCCCCAAACTCGGTGTGTGTGTGTGTGTGTGTGTGTGTGTGTGTGTGTGTGTGTGTGTGTGTGTGTGTGTGTGTGTGTGTGTGTGTGTGTGTGTGTGTGTGAGAGAGAGAGAGAGAGAGAGAGAGAGAGAGAGAGAGAGAGAGAGAGAGAGAGAGAGAGAGAACGTGTCCAGCTGCAGCTAGACATCTCTAGGCAGATAAATGAGTCCTGCACCCAGAGTCTGTGTGCCATCTATAGGAGACGGGAGGAATGTCTGCCCAATAAGTAGGTCAGAAAGAGAAGGAGGGGTGATGGAGTAGACAGATGACTGGAGATCTGAAAGACCATTATCTCACACTTCACTTATAACTGACATAATGGTGTCAAATTATTATTGAAAAATGTACTTTTTACTATTTAATCCATCACTGACCTATGCTGGAGACACTTAAGTATCATTTACACTGTTATTCACTGTTAGTGAATTTAACCATGTTAACCTTTCAAATGCAAGATTTAGGAAAATGTGTACATAATTTAGCATATGCCTTTCAATTGTTTTCTTTTGGTAAGGGCAAATACAGACCAGTGACAAATTAAAGGGAAAAAAGACTGTTATATGATACATATGTGGGATGTGGTAGCTCAGTGGTAAAGGTGTTGGGCTACTGATCGGAAGGTCATGGGTTCGAACCCCAGGTCCACCAAGCTACCACTGCTGGGCTCTTGAGCAAGGCCCCTAACCCTCAGTTGCTCAGTTGTAAGTCACTCAGGATAAGGGTGTCTGTTAAATGTACGTATGTGTTTATTTGTCCCCTTAGATGGATGCATCAATGCAAAGCAATTCAAACTATCTGCCCCATATATAGTACACAAGGGCTTGGTGAATGATTCAATGAGGATGTAAATTTTATACTTTGACCTTCATATTTACCGGATCTCATCCCACTTGAACACCAGTGGGAAATATTATGGTGACGTTAGCCAGTATTTTCTGCCCCTTTCATCAAAACCCAAGCTAAGGGAATATCTATTTAGACATGTTTTGTTCTCCAGTACAGTTCCAGAAATGTATACATAGGACCACATGAAGTAGCTACCACTGCTGGGCCTTTGTGCAAAGCCCTTAACTCTCAACTGCTCAGATGTATAAATATAAGAGATAAATATAAGTCGATCTGGATAAGGGCGTCTACCGAATGCTGTAAATGCATGAAAACTTTTGCCATGTATTGAAGCTGTCCTGGCAGCTTGTAGCAGCCCAAACACTGAGACTCTTTATTTTGCTTTTTTTCTGTACATGTACATAATGTTTCATAAGTGATTAAAGGAGGCAGTTCAGTTTTAAATTCAGAATTAAAATAATCAATATGTCCTGCATAAATATTTATATGACTTCTGTGAGTGACATCTATAATAGTGGTGTGCACACATAAAACATGAAAAGACTTTTTTTTAACTCAAGTTGCATGCAATTTGTGGGACATTTCCTGATATAATTTCCTGATGTGAACAAGCTGAAATATTCTCTCAAAGAACACGGCTTATGCAATAAAACGAGACATTTTCTTCAGTGGAAATGTACTAGACAAGCATTTCAGATGTGTTTGTGTGGCTTTTGGCCACTGTGTGCATGTATATGTGTATACAACTGAAAGGCTCGTTCCCACAACTGGGCAAGTATTTGCATGTAGCAATAGGTTGTGTCCTGGGTATTATTCAAGAAGAGAACTTTCCTGTCTTTAATGCATTAATATGTCTATACAGGTTGACAGGTCTGTTACAGTTAAAGCTGAATGTGCACAGATGTAATTTTTGTAAATATTTTATCCCTTTATGTAAGTGTGTATGTAAGAAAACTAATTTTGAGTATTAACTCACAGTGTATGTTAAGTTCTGCTTGGTTGAAATGCACACACATACCCTTTAATGTTAGGGAATAATGTCTTTATTGTGTTTTGGTGCTGTGTTGCTTCCTGTACTACGGTTCATAATGAGGTTACAATAAACACAGTGCAGGAAATGCTGCTGAGAGAGCGATCAGGTGTAATGACACATATGAAACAGCAGGTGGCAGACATCATGAACTGCTAAACACTTTGCCTTCATGATTTTTCTAATCGTGCTGAAATACATTAAGGCCAATTTTGATTGTGAATTATGTGCAGAACTTTAGGCCAATGTGAATGTGTTAAAATCTTAATGGAATATGTTCCATCCAAAGATATTGCTCTCTCTCTCTCTGTGTTTTTGTGTACGCGAGTGTGTGTATGCGTTTTTATGTTTGTGTGAGTGTTTGTGAGTGTGTGTGTGTGTGAGAGAGAGAGTACGTGTTTGTGTGTGTGTGTATGCGTTTTTATGTTTGTGTGAGTGTGTGTGTGTGAGAGAGTGTTTGCGTGAGAGTACGCGTTTGTGTGTGTGTGTGTGTGTATGCGTTTTTATGTTTGTGTGTGAGAGAGAGAGTGTTTGCGTGAGAGTACGCGTTTGTGTGTGTGTATGCGTTTTTATGCTTGTGCGTGTGTGTGTGTGTGTCAGAAAGAAAAAAAATCCCCTTTTCTCCTCTGCTGCAGGTTGTATTTCCCTCCTTGTGCTATTGCAGTGCAACATCCATGTATTCATCTGCTAACCTGTCTGAACTGTCTTGTCCTGTACAGACAGGACTGCTGTAGATACCTGAGGAGCTTGTTACGGACTGGTTTTATAGAACTGCAGGTAAACAGCTTTTTTGCAAGTACAAACACGTTTATTGTTGTGTCATTTAATGTGATTATAGAATTATTTTTTTCCCCTTTTTTGCATGTTGCCAACTAACTGGGAGAATATTCTTCAAAAATTCATGCCTTTATATAACTTATAATTTATAACAGAATATTATATCTTTATATATAATATTATATCTTTATTATATCTGTAGGTACACTATATTTAACAGAAAGCCGAAGAACTTTTCTTGTGATTTTATAACAATGATGTATAACACCACTATATATAACATTATAACATATATAATCATGTCAGGTTGCATAACCTATGTAATGAGGACAATGTGTGAGTTAATTACAATGTGAATTTAATGCAAAAAAAATTAATTCCGGGGCCACGGTGGCTTAGTGGTTCGCCTCACACCTCCAGGGTTGGGGGTTCGATTCCCGCCTCCGCCTTGTGTGTGTGGAGTTTGCATGTTCTCCCCGTGCCTCGGGGGTTTCCTCCGGGTACTCCGGTTTCCTCCCCCGGTCCAAAGACATGCATGGTAGGTTGATTGGCATCTCTGGAAAATTGTCCGTAGTGTGTGATTGTGTGAGTGAATGAGTGTGTGTGTGTGTGCCCTGCGATGGGTTGGCACGCCGTCCAGGGTGTATCCTGCCTTGATGCCCGATGACGCCTGAGATAGGCACAGGCTCCCCGTGACCCGAGGTAGTTCGGATAAGCGGGAGAAGATGAATGAAAAATTAATCCCTACATCTTTTACTTTTGCAAAACAAGCAATTTATGTTTCTCCTCATATGACAAAGTTTGTGTTTTTAATAACAACGTATGCTCCAAACAGACACTAATAAGATGAACTGATGATGAATAATGAAATAATAAGGAAACAGTGATATTTGAGCATGCTTGTATTTATGATCAGATTTGACCATAAGCAGCTTAAGCAGTAGTCAGTTCACGGTTACATTTGAGATCACTGTCGTTTATGGTACCTGTTGGAACAGGCAACTTCAGATAACCCCACAGCTGTAATGTGCATATGTTAACTTTTTAACTTTACAACAAAAAGACTGTCAAGGGTTGTGTTATGGGCAGTTTGAGCTACTTGAGTGGTACAAATCTAAAGTGACTTTAAACGTGAAGGAAAATTTAGGTTGTAATGTAAACATAATAGGATATTGAATGCTTTTGACTGTATGTGATTAATCTCATCATCTCGTAATGGGGCAGTGTTGACTCTGGGTTATTGAACAGGAATCAATCCAGTACTGCCAAGCTGCCACTGTTGGGCCCTTGAGCAAGGCCCTTAACCCTCACTGCTCCAGGGGCACTGTATCATAGCTGACCCTGCGCTCTGACCCCAACCACCAATGTCTGGATATACGAAGTATGAATTTTACTGAGCTGTAATGTCTATGTGACAATATAAAGGCTTCTTTCAAAGGCTTCTTTTCAAGTGCATGATGTGTTCAGAATTGTGTCAGAGGTTAACTGGCCTGTATTCTTCATATTTGGTGAAATATTATCTTAAAATAAGCACACGCAATTATTAAGGACTGTTTTGCAATCAGAAATCAGACAGGAATTTATGCTTGTAGCCTTCATGGGCTAAAAGAAAAAAAAAGACAGAAGATGGCGGCATTGCACCAAAATGCTTTGCTTTTCTCTATACTGCCACACTTGTATGTGAGCATGTGTGTTGTCTATGCATGCTCTGCTGTATCATTCCCTTGTGTACACTAATACCTATCCATTAGTGACCTTGGCTTTGGCGTTGTGCTTTATTGAGCAGACTCTCTTCATCCATATATAGCTGACATAAATTTAAACACTTATTTTAACATATACAAATAACCTGATCAGTCACCTTACCTTACTACAGATATGAAAGACTACTCAAACCTGTACAAACACAGACTTCTTTAGAAACCTGCTCTTGGTATCTCTCACACACACACACACACACACACACACACACACATACACACACACACAGGGATGAGTCTGGCCCAATAGGGGAAGGAGGTTAAAGTGGGGGAAGGGGAGGAAAACACAGACAGCATCTGTTATTAAACAGAAGATGGTGGATATATTGAGTCTGCTGATGAGTCTGCTTACTTGTCTGCTTACTTAATTAAACATGTAGGCTTCATTTAAATGTGGAGAAAGGAAACATTACGATCGATGAGGTCTAGATAGACAAAGAATAGAGAGGGGGATTCTGGGAGTGAGATGTTTACATGGATTAGAGTTGCTGATGTCACTGCCAAATCCCTGAGAATTGGAAAGAGCCAGGTTCCTAAAATTCCTTGATTTGTTTAAAAAAAAAAAGGAGAGAGAGAGACTGGGATGAGAAACATTTATGGTTGAATGGTGATAACCGTTGTTTTTAAATGCTTAGCACTTAATGAAAACTTAAGGGTTATATGTAAGACGGTCTGAAGTGGTGATGCTTTGTTTCAAAGTGGCTTCACATTACTATTTTTGACAAGCACCATGAACGCTGTATTATACTCTTGTATTTTTTTTAAAATCGTAAGCCATACTGTCAGTTTGCTAAACAGTCCAGAGAGGATAATAAGATGAAAAAAACTCTTCACTTTCTATGGTAATACTGCTAGCACTGTAGCTAGTTAGATACTGTAGCTAGATTCTACCTTCACCTAAGTAATTGACATACTTGCATGTGAGTGGATGAAACACAGCAGAAGATCTGCTACAGAAGCTGAGCTGTTTCAGAAACTAGTCTCTAGTATAGCATCAGTAGGATGAAGGCATCAAAATGTTTTGCTAATTTAATAGAAAGATGTATCATTCCCTTAAAATGGGATGAGAGGATTTTAAGGAGCCATCTATTCCAGAGTAAGTCTTGATGATAGATTGAGGACAATCATCTGGTACACGCAAGACCCTTTTCTTGATTTTCTCACACACCCTCTATATGAGCTCCACCTCCTCATGTTAAATCAATCACCTTCCTTTCTCATTGTATCTCCTCCCTCCTGTGTTCTTCTCTCCTCCCCTCCTAATGTTTCTGTCCATCTCTGTTGTCTGTACAGACTTCTCCCACAGTGGCACTAGCCTTTCTGCCATGACGTCAGAGTGATGATTCTTATCCAGGCGCAGAGACACTGAGAAGGCGAGCTGGAGAGCAAATGGTTTAGTGTAGACTGTTGGTGGAGCCTTGTGGAAAGAAAAGGCATGAGGTTCAGGACAGGGCTGCTTCTGGGTCTGAGAGAGTGAGAAACAAGTCTATCAGAAAGAAAGAGCACTTGGAACATGGATGGGCATTTTTCAGTTCACTTCATTAATCCCATTCTGTTCTGTTCTGGCAGTAGCTGGCACCATAATGAGGTGTGTATGTGTGTGTGTTTAGGTGCATGTGTGTATTCCCAGTGAGGGCGCTGAGAGAAGCTGTGAGCTGTGTACTGTGTGACGTATGGCAGCGCCTCAGGGATTGGCTGTGACATCAGCAAACCTCCCTTTACTTCCTCCCTCCCTCTCTCTCCCCTTTCCTCCCTCCCTCTCTCTCTCTCTCTCTCACTCTCTTGCTCTCTCTCTCTTTCTCTCTCTCTCTTTTCTCTAATTCCCTCCCTCTCTAGCACCCTCCCTCCATAGCTCCCTTCCCCTCTCTGCCTGGTTTGCTTTTTACCTCCTCCCTTTGAGCATCCTATGAAAGCCGCAGTGACTAGCAGCAGCAGCATCCATGGCCTAAACACGCACGGTCGAGCATTAGGCAGGCGACAGCCACTGGGAATCTCTTGAGCACGGCCGTCGTGTGCTGCCTATCTAGCTCTCCATCTGCTAACCAGGGGCTTCTTCCCCTCCTCCTGTCGTTGCAGGCTCCTTGGAGATAGAGGAATGCAAATCTGCAATCATGATGGAAGGTAAGGGTTGTGTCTGCTTATGCTTCACGTATCTCTCTCTCTCTCTCTCTCTCTCTCTCTCTCGCTTCTTTTTGTCTTTCACTTTATGTCCAGCTTTGATCGTGTGGGGTGGCTTTAAATGGCTAAATGGCATAAGCTCTCCGGCTATTTTGAGTGGCTTGCCATTCTGGTATCTTGCATATCATCCTCAGTATAGAGCTAGAGGCTACTGGCTATCTTAAGCGCACACACAAACATACACACACACACACTCATAGAGACGCACACATATACACATTTTAGAAGGGATAATTGCTGTTTTTCCCCCTTGTTTCTCCTCTCACCCCCTTCCTTTGGCTTGGTGTGGTAAAGGATTATTTGGATTTCACAGTTGCAGCTTATGTGCCCAGCTGGCTGGGGCAGAATTCTCTTTGTATTAGGAGTTTATTTCACAAATACACACCCACGCACACACTTATGTACACTCACTCACTCACTCACTCACTCACTCACATACATTCATCATACAATAGAACAGAGTACTAATACCCTATTGTAATAATGCTTGTGCAGGTCTCTTTTTTTTTCTTCAGAGAGAAAGTGTGTTCATGTTTGTATGTTGTGTTGTGAATGTGTACGTGTGTTGCTGTCACTGTGTGCCATCATCTGTATTTTTGGGAGTGAAATGGAGGCTTACTTGCTCCACATGCAATGACGGAGGTTTTATGTAATTCTCTGATGAGAGCATGGGTTTAAGAGAGTGCATCCAATCAGATCGATATCAGTTGTGCATGTAATTTTGCCATGTTTCAGGTTAAACGGTGCCTCGTATGTTTCTTCTACTGTTCGGCATATTTTGCAGTTTTGTATGTTTAATATGTTAGATGTGACCACAAATTCCTTGTAGTGCATGTGTAGCATACCTGTAAAAATAAAACTGATTCAGTTAACATGTTAGGCATCACAGCATATTTTCTTTCACCTTTCAAATGTTCCGCAGCATAGTATTAATTACTATGTAGGTAGATCTCTTATTGGTACAAGAGTATTTTTGTCTGTAAGTATAATTATTGCAATATCTAGTATATTTATATCAAAAGTGTGAACTTCAGTGGTTGTTAGAGTATTAAACAACAGAATATACACCTTTAGTTATTTTTGTGTTTGTATAAGAGAGCATATGCTTGTATGTGCGTGTATGTGTGTGTGAGTGTGCGTACATTTGCGTGTGTGTGTGTGTGTATGTGTGTGTGTGTGTGTGTGTGTGTGTGAATGCACACAGCTCATATACTGTAGGCCTCCATCCTCTCAACACTACCTGTGTTATTCATTCATGTTCTGTCTCGCCTGTGTTAGTTTGTCATGTCCTTGTGTGTGTCTGTGTGGGTGTGGGTGTGTGGGTGTGCGAGTTCACAGAGGTGTTTAGGTGTTAGATAACAGCTCAGCAGCAGAAAGAGACATGGACAGGGACTGCATCCAGGTAGCTGTGTGACATGAAGATGAATGTTGCTTAACGTGGCTAGCACAGGCTTAGCAGTTTCCTGGATTACCTGGGGGTGTAAAATAGGAAGCTAATCCAGTTCTCCTAGTGCTTTCTAAATTCTGAACCCTGTGTGTTAGCTGAAGCTGGTGTATGGCTGTAGAATAAGGTGACTTGAGCGATCTCAGGTTTCTAACCTGCCTGTGGTTTCTTTCTTGGAAGAGACACTGCAGCTAGGTCTATCCTACTGAGCAAAACAGCCTGAGGAAGCTCGCAGGGGGTTTTACATAATTCTTGCTGTGATGTCAGTAGAGGATCAGATTTTAAATTAGAAAATAAAATTCTTCAAAGCTTCAAGGAGCTTCTTCTATTATTTAAGAGTACATTAGTCTGATTTACAAATTTAAACTACAAATTAATATCTGATATTTACATTTACATTTCTGACACCCTTATCCAGAATGACTTAAATTTTATTTCATTTTATACACCTGAGCAACTTAGGGTTAAGGGCCTTGCTTAGGGGCCCAGCAGTGGAAGAATTGGTTGACCTGGAACTTGAACTCACAACCTTCTGATCAGTAGTACAACACATTAACCACAACATCCCATGCTAAAAATCCTACATGGAGGAAATCCTTGTTTAAGCAGTAAAGGCAGCTATTACTATATTAGTTTCATGTAAATGAAGTATAAAGAATGAGTTTAATATGATCCACCCTTTCCAGAATAAAGTGGTTATTGAAGATAAATGGAAAAATTAAATGAAGATATTACTTAAGAAATGCAATCATGGATCAAACTTGCAGGGAATTCCCACCTATATTTTTCAGCATAATTTGGCATGAAGTTATCCATAGTGTCCAGGGTTCTAGAGAAACCGTGTCCATTCTGATTTACTGTGCAGGTCTTTACTATAACTGCAATGCAGTTTCTGATCGTTCAACTGAGATTATAGGTGAAGGATGGAAGATTTTTATTCATTCATTCATCTTCTACTGCTTATCCGAACTACCTCGGGTCACGGGGAGCCTGTGCCTATCTCAGGCGTCATCGGGCATCAAGGCAGGATACACCCTGGACAGAGTGCCAACCCATCACAGGGCACACACACACTCTCATTCACTCACGCAATCACACACTAGGGACAATTTTCCAGAGATGCCAATCAACCTACCATGCATGTCTTTGGACTGAGGGAGGAAACCGGAGTACCCGGAGGAAACCCCTGAGGCACGGGGAGAACATGCAAACTCCACACACACAAGGTGGAGGCGGGAATCGAACCCCGACCCTGGAGGTGTGAGGCGAACGTGCTAACCACTAAGCCACCGTGCCCCCCTGGAAGATTTTTAAATCTTTTAAATTCACAGATTTCACATTCAAATTCACAAATTCACAGAATGTTTTCTCCTGTGCATTTCTCCTGTACCACATCCTTCTCCATCATCCAGATTAATGTCATGGCTGCTTTTAATTCAGGGCTGTGTTTTAAACAATGCACTACAGTAGATAGGTTGGATGAATTGTATTGACATCATAGGTGCACTAGTATATTATTAAGTAGTGAAGAATGGTTCAGTTATTGTTCAGCCTTCTATGTGCTAAGAGAGTATCACCTTTGTGCGTTTGATAATAATGCGTAATGTACACAAAAACATGAAACACGCTTCATTAACTATTGGTCATCAAGTATGCTGAAGCAGTTCAGCAAAGAAAACGACAGAAATGTGCAGACAAAATGCATGCACTTAAGCAAGTTTTACACAATGTATAAGCTTGAAGTGCGTAAAGTACAGAAACAAACATGCCAAACCCATTTCTTCGCCACTAGCTAACCCAGGTTAGTGACAGTTTGTAGGATTATAGTCTGACATCTATCAAAATTACGTACCCAAACTGAGCAGAAGTGTCGATCAACTTGCATTTGCCCAGTTTAAAATGCAGAAATACACAACTCCTCCTGTTAGCCACTCGGCAAATCACTGAAACAGCTTAACAACTGCTTAATGCTAGAACTGGAGTTCTCTAATGAGAGTAAATTGGCTGCCCCCCGCTAGTGTCCCTCCAAATTACAGAGCAAATTAATGCCTTACTTAATGTTCAATAACCTTTTCAACTCTTACACTATGAATGATAATGATTATGGTTTCACTATGATTAGCTGTGGCTCCTGTCATTCACCTTGTAGACTTCTATCTTTCGGTGTGTGTGGCGATGTTTTGGTGTTTGATGTTTTTGTATACATTTCCCACTACATCAACACAACGCAATACAATACAAGGGCACAATATTACAATGTTGTCAGAGTGTAAATGTACCCTTCCGCCACAGTTTTATAGAAGTGAACTCATGTAGAGTTTATACTATTGAGACTGACACTGAGGATCCTGCGTGTTAATACTTCTGATACTGTTCAACATAAATGTACAGTGTTATTAAATCAACCTCCATTTATTCGCTTTCACTGCTAGGCTTTATATCTAATTTGCTATTTCTGTCACACATAAAAATAGAGACTGCTGACAAACTAGTCCAAGGCCCTGTAGTCCTGCTGACATAGTCAATATTGCAGTTTTATATTTTTACAGTATCATATACTGTAATACCAACAGCAGTGACACAAAAGGGTAATTTTTTTCCTTTTCTAAAATTGTGTGTGCAGTTTTTCACATTGTTGAGCTTTCTCTGCCTCTTGCCTGTTATTTCTGTGTCATCACAGTATATTTATAGAAAATTGTTGCACTTTCTGAAGACACTTTGACATTGTACACAAACAGGTTCAGGGTGTTATATAAGGCCCAAATATAAGGGATTTATCTATTGGAACATTAATGTTGGAGGGAGGAGTAAAATCATACTGCTAATATTTCAAAATTTACTGATACTTAAAAATGACAGATCATTTTATTAAAAAAAAAATATGATTTAGGGTTAGGGCAATGGGTAATAGATAGATAGATAGATAGATAGATAGATAGATAGATAGATAGATAGATAGATAGACAGACAGACAGGTAGGCAGATAGATAGATAGATAGATAGATAGATAGACAGACAGACAGACAGACAGACAGACAGACAGACAGACAGACCAACAAAAAGACAGACAGGCAGACAGAAAGACTGACAGATAGATAGATAGATAGATAGATAGATAGATAGATAGATAGATAGATAGATAGATAGATAGATAGATAGATAGGTGTGTGGATGGACAGATAAAATGTACTGTATTGATATCTATATAAACACAGAATTATCTTCAGTCTTTTTTTATATTCAACATAGAAATTAAACAGATAAATTTGTTACTCAAAAAAAGACAAAAACAAGCTAAGAAATGAAAAAGAAATAGTTGTGTATAAAACTGATGAATCACGCTGAAGATTTGGCCTGTTATGGAAGCCTGGAGGCTATCGGTGTATATTTCAAACTCAGTTCTAATAGCTGTGGTCCTGGTAAAGTGTGGTGAAGGTGGAGTGTGTTTTTTTTTTTTTTTTTTTTTTTAAATAGCAGACCAGGCTATAGAGGACTTACTGCAAATAGTGTCAGTGGTAGATAGTATTTCCTGTGTTACAGCGTGGGATCTGGCCCCACCCAACACCACCCTTGTGTTTGTGACCACATGTTCACTTGGGTCACTAAAGTTTGCGAAGGAAAAAGCAGTAAAGAATTCCTATATGGAGTAGTTGTAGAGGATCAGATTTTTAGTCTTTATTTATTTATTTATTTATTTTATTCTAGTGTGTCAATTCTCAATGATTATTGTCCATATTCTAACAGGTAAAAACACCAGCACATCTTCACCACGGCGATCCGTTTTTTTCTATTTTCTTCTTATATATTTTATTGCTTTTTGTCAGGTCCTTTGCTCTGTGTGCAGACTCAGATGTCTACCTCACTCCCTGCAGTCTTTTTAAATTAGTAACCGGAGATTCATCTGTCTCTGTCCCTCAGGTGGGGCGAGAACAGAGCAACTCGGTTATGTCATTTCACTTTACCCTTAATGAACTTGAAAACAATGAACAGGTCGGATGCTCTGAAGGCAAATGTATTCTGAACCATATAATACTTTCATAAGAAGAAACATGACATCATGTATGAAATGGCTTGTGTTGTACAGCAGTAATGCAGGCTGCTCTGGCAGTAGATGACATGAGAGTAGAAGTGTTTTTTTTTCCCCAGCAGGCTAAAACAAACAGAGAGCTGCCATAGGGCTAGCGTAGAAGGAGATGGCCTCGCTCTGCCTGGATGAATAGGATCATGACTGTGCTGCTGTCTATAAAGCCGCTCTCTATTTATACTCAAGTCTGTCTGTAAATTTTATTGATAAATTAATTTAAATAAGTTTTTTTTTCCCCAAAATTTTTTCTACATTTAAAACATTGGGATTTATTCCATAGTGCTGTTGATATCTCAATTTCATTTTAATAGTCTGTTGTTTTATTTTTTTACAACACGACTCCTGACATAGTGCAAGGCAAGTTATAGGTTAATATCACTGTGCTCATTCTAACACTATCATTTCCATAGAAACAGCTCATTTACAGGGACTGGTTCGCCAACCTGCTTTTGTCCAGTGTCCAGTTTAAAATGCAAAAATACACAACTCCTCCTGTTATCAATAAAACAGCTTAACAACTGATTAATGATACAAATGGACTAATATGAATAAATTGTCTGCCCTCTGCTAGCTTACAGAGCAAATTAATGGCTAACATGTTCAATAAACTCTTCAACTCTTACAGTATGAATGATTATGGTTTCACTATGATTAGCTGTATGTGTCTTTTTGATGTATCTGTGCTGGTGTTTGTGTATAAATTTCCCACTGCATTTATACTTTCGCCACTGTTTAATGGAAGTGAGCTCATATATCTCATATGTGAACTCATGCCATTTAGAGTACTATAGAGACTGACTCATGATCATGTGTGTTAATACTGCTGATACTGTACAACATAAATGCACAGTGTTATTAAATCCCAATCATATATATAAATAAATATGAAATTTTCATGTCCTACTTGTGCTCCTCAGTGTGTGTAAATTTGTGCAGAACAACACTAACTAATTGATTGGACTTCAGATCCTATAAATCATCATGAATCATGAGTTGCTATGCGGCTCTATATTTCTATGTGTATTGTGCTACCAAGTTTAAATGTTGTATATTTTCAGTTCAGCATATTTTCTTTTCACTTACTTACTTTTGTGAATCTGTCATTTCACATGAACTGTATTGACTAAAGAAATATTCATTATAGTTATTAAATAAGGCAAGCTGGGACTTGAATATACCTTTTAAAAAAATCCTAAAATTGGTTATGTCTCTTGTACGACATTCAGGGAGCTGGATTCAGATCATTCAGTTGCAGAGTTTGTGTTTTTCGTAGTGCATGTAGAGCAGGATTAGAGCTCTACAATATGTAGGTGGAATGTTGGAGTTTGATCTTTAACAATGAAGTAAAGTGGACATGAAATCAGGGCTGAACGATATGACACAATCATCATCAGTGTTCAATCATATGTTTAATGTGTAATATAATTTATTATCCAACACTGAGAAGATTTTCTATTTTCTGAGAGTTAAAACTGTGCAAAATTGTAACAACTTATGAGCTGCTTTCAGTATTATATCTAGACATATTTTATCAGGATATCAGTATTATATTGTCATATGGCCCATCCCTCCATATCATTATGATAATACAGTTATCAATATAATCAACCAGTGTAAGCTGAAAATACTTATTTATATGTTTTAAAAGTTGTACATAATGTTTCAGTAAGTAAAACAAAACTATTTTGAAATTTCCCTATAGACTTTTTTGACGTTTTTGACAGGTTTGTGAAAATAAATGTGTGTGAGTGTGTATAAAAGAGAGTGAGAGAGAGACAGAGACAGAGAGACATAGAGATAGAGACACAGAGATAGAGGCAGAGAGATAGACAGAGAGACAGAGAGATAGAGACATACACAGAGATAGAGACATACACAGAGAGAGAGAGAGAGAGAGAGAGAGAGAGAGAGAGAGAGAGAAATGGATAGCGGGGTCTCACAGGCCCCAGATTATATCTATATACCCAGTATTCTGATATTATCTCACTGCTGTAACAGTTAATTACAGAGAGATAAACAAAAACATGTAAATAAGAATGGGAGATTGTGTGTGTGAAAGAGAAAGTGTGTCAGGAAAAATGAATTATGCATTAAAAAGAAAAGCATGGATTGGTTCAGAAACCCATCTAGATGAAGGAAAGTCAGTGGGAGATGGATGAAAGTAGAAATACACGGATATGTGAGAACAGCAAGACTGGTTCACTTAACGCTGATGATGAGAAGACAGAAAACAATGATCAGAGGTGAAGGAAAAGAGGAAGTGACAGTAAGAACAGAAGATAGAGCAAGGTAAAAAGTCTGTCCTGAAGCCAATTACTGAAGGTCTTTTATCTCTATATCTATGTATACTATACTGTATTATGCTGATTTTGATGATTATTTTTATTAGTGTATAAACATTCCTGAACATAGACATGATGATGAAGCTAGAAATAGTGTAGACCTTTTAAATAGTCAAATACAATAATCACTCAAGTCCTATTAAAGGACACACATACTGTAAGCTCTGTTTGTTTGGTTGCTTTATTTCATGTCACATTCACTACAGTATATGGCCATAAGTATGCGGACATCTGACCATAACATCTATATACGAGTCTTCCTCGAAGCAGAATGTTTTTTGTGTGCTATAACAATACGATTCTCCTTCACTAGAGGTAAGCCAAGCCCAAATCTGTTTAAACATGACAATGCCCTTGTGCACAAAGTGAGCTCCATAAAGACATGCTGTCAAGACTGGAGTGAGGAAACACAGATCTGTGACATCACCACCACTGAACATCTTCAGGATGAACTGGAACGCTTTGCAATAGGTCTTTTTGTCTGATATAAATGCCGGACCTCTTGTAGCTCAATGGAAAGTAAAATATAGTAGAAAGCCTTTTCAGAGGAAGCAAAATGGGTACAGCTCTATATTAATCTCCATGGTTTTGGAATGTTTAATACTCAGGTGTCCACATACTTTTAGTGTAAATAGAGATGCAGAGTAAAAAGTCAATCAGATAAAATAAAGCTAAACATTTTCGATTGTTGATAGTGTTGAACAATTGTATGAGAAATGTTGTCAACCTATAAAACATTTATTATACTGTTATGTAATAGGACAAGTTTGTTCTTCAATGTCAAACAACACTATTAAGCTCTTGCAATGCAAAATAATGTGTCCATTTCTACCAGCAGTTTTTTCAAATTCTACTACAATAATAAAAGCATGATTTTATAATTTTTTTTCAAAAGGTAAAATAACCCAATGCAGCCTTAGACGAAATAAATAGATTGTTTATATTCTTCATTCCCTACACATTATAGATATGTTCATGTCTTAAAATGATTGCAGTTTAATGTAAATAAATTCAGTGATACAATGATCTTATCATATCACTGCATATTACAAACTTGAAAAGTCTTTATTAGTGCGATGGATTTTACCATTAACAGAATTTCAAATATTAAAAAAACTGAGATAAAATAATTAAAGAAGCTATAATCTGAATGGAAATTTGAAAATGTGTCTCTGCTCTTCTTTGGAAATCTGATGCCCAAATTTGTGTTTTTTTCTCATTGATAAGCACAATTTCCTGTTTATACAGTAAGTTCTTCGTGGAGAAAAAGAGCCATTTATCGTCTATCTGTCTTTAGCTGCCAAAGATGACTTCATTAAAGACAAAAGAAAGACATTAGGGTGAAAGAGTGGTACATCACTCCACACACTGTACAGAAACCCAGGACATGTATCTTAAGTTGAAGATTGTGGCACGATGTATTTCTCCTTATGAAGACATTAAACATAAAGAGTGGTTAAGATGATAAACATTCTCTCTCTCTCTCTCTCTCTCTCTCACTTTTTCTTCCCTCTTGTTTGTGACTAAGCAGGAAGATGGATCTCCTCTGGATGGCTTGATTTATATTAGCTATGTTTTATTAATTTACCTTCATTATTCATTGACCAGACTACAAATTTATTCATGAAGGATTTAGTTTGTTCTCTTCAACTAGGTTAGGTGTGTGTGTGTGTGTGTGTGTGTGTGTGTGTGTGTGTGTGTGTGTGTGTGAGTGTGTGTGTGTGTGTGATTGATATATATATATATATATATATATATATATATATATACATATATAGATATATATATATATATAGAGAGAGAGAGAGAGAGAGAGAGATAGAGAGAGATAGAGAGAGAGAGAGAGAGAGAGAGAGAGAGAGAGAGAAAGAGAGTGATTGCTTTTGAGAAATGGGAAATGAGAATCAGACTACTCAGAGATCAGGAACACAGCAGGTTTCTCGGCAGTGTGCTTCAGTATCCAGGCACTTCAGCTGATTGCGGTGTCATTCACAGACTTGTTAATATTCATTTGATAATAGATGTATAACAGTAAGGACAGTTCTATGTTTGGACAAATAGCTTTACTAATTTTAATGCTGATGTTGGGACATCATTTATTAAACTGGATAAGAACAAATTTATTTGTAAATCACTTGCAAGGGCATTTACATAAGAAATGTCAAAACAATGCATACCGATTAAATTGCGTATTTATTTAAATTGCAAAGAGGAATTTAATTAACATTTTGTAAATCAATAGATAGGTAGACAGACAGACAGACAGACAGACAGACAGACAGACAGACAGATAGATAGATTTCATACTAATGACCTCAAAGAAAACAGTCCAAAAGAAATCCACAAATGAAATTTAATTAGTAATTTGTTTTGGTACCTTATAAGAGGAAGAAAAGTTAGAGTGTAGTGGCTGAGCTGTACTAATGAAAAATTTAGCACGATCTTAGAAGGACCTGTATGACCATTTACTCATCATTTTGTCATTTAGCTCTAGGTCAACTTTTCCTTTTATGGAGTTTTTTTTTATCATCAAATGTAAATTAGCTCGGTTATGAACATACTTGATAACTACTCACATGTGATTGGCATTTATCAATATACAACCATGAAAATCAACAGAAGTGAAACTTTTGTAAATCTGATGGGATTTTTTTTGTTTTAAAACATTGTAAAACAGTGTAAAATATTTACATAAAGTTTTACTAAAAGACTTAGAAAAAGAAAAAAAAATTAGGGCCAGTTGTTTATTCCCGTTTGCTCTCAGTTACTATTTTTGTAGCCAAAAATGAGTACCACTGTGCTAATGTGGGTGGAGTAGCATTTAAAATTAACCTTTAATTTTGAACCCATTCTGGTTCAGAAATGTGTTGTGTCACCAGCTTTTAGGCAAAATAGCTCTATTTAATTTCATTTATTCAAGCGCTTTTAATGGACATTGTGTCAAAGCAGCTTTACAGAAATCTGATTGTAGATTTCAAGGCTTTAATCACAAGCCACGGGTGACACGAGGAAGAAACCTTTAAAGGAATCAAGCTCAAACCAGACCCAGTATAGCAGGATTATAAATAATTATTCTTCCACAACTGTATACTATATTTATTACCAATACTGAGTAAGAATGTATTTCATAACCAATCCTGGCACTTTTGATTACAGTGGAGGTTTTAAGTTGTTTTACGTACCCAAGTGGATTTATTCACTGAAGAAATGGTGAGTCTGGAGCCTAATCTAAGTCCTAATTTTAATAAGTGCAATCTTTAGGGTATCTATGTGGGACTGTTCTGCAGCAGAGTCAGTGTTCTGCAGATCGGTCCATGAGGTGGAAAGAGTCAGGACCAATCAAACATCTCTTCATGCAGGAAAAACATGTATAGCTTGCTAGAGAAATAATGAATTAATAACTTTAAGCGATACATTAAACATCCTGTTACAATTCCCACAACCTGAGGATGTTTCTGTCACCACATTTCAGCATAAAATCGGGTAGGTAACTTACATTTACTGCATTTGGCAGATGCTCTTATCCACAGTGGCTTACATTTTTATCTAATTTTATACAGCTTAGCAAATGAGTAGCTTGGTGGCCCTGGCCCCTGAACTCCAGTGTTGTATAAAGTACTAGAAAGCAAAGTACAAGCATCGTACTAGAAAAAGACTTTGTTAGAAGTGAAAGTTACCTTTTAGTATATTACTCAAGTAAAAGTATCTGATATATACTGTACTTAAGTATCAAAAGTAACTTTCTGATATTTAATGTACTTAAGTATTTGAAGTAAAAGTAAAAAGTAAAATTTCAGTGATTTTCAGTAGGCATAAGAGGCACATCATCCGGTAGGAAGAATCTTTCATTCCAATGTACAGAAACATTTCTTGCAAATATGGCCACGGGTGTATAACGTTATCTTCTTCACCCTGTTCACCACTATCGTCGGGGTGGTCGTCTACAACAGGGGTGGCTAAACTGCGGCTCCCGAGCCTCATGCGGCTCTTTGCCCGGTTTCATGCGGCTCTTACGTTCATATCTAAGTTTGTATTTGTGTCTCTTTAATATGCGTGTTCGCTTCGCTTGAGTTCAATACGGTAATTTTGTCAAACGCACATGTGAGTGGGATGAAAATACCTCAAAGTTTCCCAGTAGGAGCAAGATCATTTGAGTAAATTTGTGTCAAGTTCGCTCTTAAAATGGCAGGAGAAAAAAGGTGATGTTCAAGTGTGCCCATGTGTATGATGTGGCTCTTTGCGGTAACACAGTAAAAAATGTGTCTCTGACTGGTTGGCCACCCCTGGTCTACGATAACGGGAGGTCCTCCAGTAGGTGCTTCCTTTTAGCAAAATTGCGCTGAAATAGAGCGTGCGGAGCGTAATGCAATCTAGGAGCAGTGATTCGCCAAACCTCCCTTATTGCAGTCGCACACATTTCTTCTGATTTTATTTTGTAGTAACGAGTAACGAAGATGCTTAGTGGAAATATAGCGGGGTAAAAGTATACATTTTATCTAGGAATTGTAGTGGAGTAAAAGTGAAAGTTGACATAAATTTAAATAGCAAAGTAAAGTACAGATACGTGAAATTTCTACTTAAGTACAGTAACGAAGTATTTGTACTCCGTTACATTTCAACACTGCTGAACTCACAACCTTTTAATCAGCAGTCCAACACTCTAACCACTAAGATACCACATCCCCAAAAGATACAGGGCGGTTTGTCTGGTCAATCCTGCAGTAACTTGACCAGTCACTAAATACTAAAAATGTCTAGTGTTCAGCTGTCAGTCATCTGGTTTTTATATTGGTCTATATATATTCAGTGGTCAATATGGTCAATATATTTTATTTTATTTATTTTTTGTTTTTTTACACTTGTGTACTGGACTGTTTGATTTCATAAAAAAATGCACAAATATTGATGCAGAATCAATAAGTCAGTTAACTGCCACTAAAACACTGTAATAAAATCTACACTGTGCACACCTGAAGCCCGTTTTCTTTCATATCACAGTTGTATGCCTAATCAAGTTATTTGACACATCTGGAATTAGTGTGAGCATATCTAACATTGCAGATATATGCGCTATTAATAATTGTGCCATGATCACACAAATTGGGACCATCATCTAAAACGATATGTAATTATTTTACATCCATATTCTGTTTTACCTCAATATGTTTTATAGATTGCTGGGCAGCATGTTGTTGCTCATGTGCCTGTGAATATCTTAGTGCTGAAAATGTTGGGGCGTGTGTTTGAGGCAGCGCATGAGTCATCTGAATAAACGAATGCTGCTCTCTCTGTGGGCTGTGTCATCTCAAGGATGGCAGACATTACAGAGATTAAGCTACAAGCTGACAGTCAATGTTAGCATTAGATGCTAATGACTAAGCTGTTCTATTTTCTAACCTGATCGTTTTTAGCCACTGTGTCTGGAATCAAATCCAAGTACCAGAACTTGAGCAGAGCAGAGAAAATTATATCGGTACTAAAAATGAGGAGGTGAAAATCAGGGGGACGGGATAATTTTATTCGTTAATGTACTGTAACACATTAAACAGTAAACCTGTGCTGTTGCACTGTGCGGTGAAATTTATATGATAAACCATCATTTAAATATAAACTGTAGCAATTGGCATTTACTGCTGTCTACAGGGTAATGTTTATGCCTGCCATTTTATGTGTGACGTGTCTAATATTTCAGTTAGGCTGTAAAAGGGACAGTACAGTGTTGATAGACATTGTGCAGCTTCTGTCCCTGTCCCAAAGTGTCATCCTTTAGACCCTTCATTGTCCTTGCTGATTCTTAAAATTAAGGCAAAGGGAACAAAAGGTTTATTAGAATCAATACAATATGAATGAAAGTTTTGTGGAATTCCCATGTCTGTGTTCAATACACACAGTTTTGCAAGATCCAAAAAACACGAGAAGACACATCTTATCTGAGACTATTCAAACATACTCTATACAGAGGCATTTATAGATACTCACCGTTTACTATAAGTGAAAATCTTTTCAGGTGTTCTCTTTAGGGTTAAAGATATCTATGTTATATACACCAATAGGAATTCAGAAAGCTGTTACATTAGATGTTGGAACATAGCATGGCAATACAGAGGACGAAAGATATTTGATCAAACTCTAATGGGCCATAGTATTTAGAAAGCAACCGCCATTTTGGTATTCAGAAAGTAACCGCCAAAGTGTAAAACTGTTTAGACATAAACAAAGTGATCAATGTCTAATTCAGTACCCTAATATGCAGATCATCTCCATCTGGGAATATGTTTTGAACCATTACACGATTCCAGCAAAAATCTTTTATCACTTACTAAAGAGTGTCTGGGGCTCCTTGATATTTGCATGTGCTGTTCAAAAAAGAACCTATCCAACTGCCTGTCAAACATCATTGATAGTTTTGCCAGTACAGTATTGTTTATGGTTTAATCAACTGAGGATACTAGGAAAGTTAGAGATGATGGCCAAGGCCTTTAAGAAGTTAACAGAACTGCTCACTCCTGATTTTTAATTCATGAGTGTTTATGTTAAAAAATACTAAAACATGACATGAAATAAATGTGAAGCAAATGTCCATTGGTCTGTATGGTTTTTTGAGGTCAGGGAAAAATAGATTTTGTGGCGCCATAGGCTATAAAGAAGGTATTTGTTTATTTAATATAATTGAATCACTGTTTTGTTATGTTTATTTAAAGACTGGCAAGTTAGTGTATTATATATACAGTTTATCTAAATGTTTTCATCTGAAGACATTAATTATGAACCCAGACCCAACTTCAGTTACAGCAAGTACCAAGGTTATTCGTACCAACTGATGTGACTTGGCACCGTTACAGATAAAATTAAAGACGGCGGTTAAGTTAGAGAGCCCACAGACGTTCCTGGAGCTACTCACTTCCAGACAGAGGCAGAACATAGGAGCAAGTGATGCGGAGATCTGTTTTGACAGCAATAGGAACTAACTGACCGTGTACCCTGCTCTGCAAATTTACAGCATAATCTACTGTTCATGCATCAGATACATTAAGGCTGAGACTATGATTTCCCACAGACGTTTGTGTATCACAAAATACATCAAGCATGTACAGCTAGAGCCGCAGCTGTTTGCCAAATAAATGAAGTCATTAGATGAACAGGAGCCACTAATGACCAACCAGCCCACTGCCATCAGTGGGAGGAGCCTTTCCTTTTACAGCTTTTGTCTTACCCCTAGGAATACAAACAGACACAGAACTATACATTTAAGCATACTTGGTTTATCGTTACAGCTCTTTTTTGATTTCTAGGTTTCTATGGGTTATATATGTATAAACATGCTACTTGCTCAGTTATCTGCATTTTTGGCCATTGGCCCCATTGGCAGAGACCAGCTATGAGTTTAAATTAAAGGAATATTACTTTTAGACATGAATTCAAAAAGAAAAATAATAGAGATACTTTAATTGGTGAACATTTTAGAGAATCAGTGTACCAGAAATGTATTCATCTGTGATCTTTGTGCACTGGTTGTGTGTGCGATGTAACACTTTGCAAGTGGCAAGCACAGCTCTGACTAGATTTGTTCTAGTCTGGTTATGTTGCTAGTGGTAACTGTGAGATTCCTCTCATTTTTTAAGGTTTCTTGTTTTAAGCAGTACCTGATGAAGGATTCATTATCACAAATTTTGAGGTAGCTTATGAAGAGTATTTAAGAAACTGGTTAAAGTTGGGATCTTGTTCTTGAGGCTGTGGGCTAACACCAGGTCAGGTGATCCTGTAGGTTACTCCCCATGCTGTTTTAGAGACAGATGCATTGAATAAACCCAGTATCTTATCACTTCCCCACAGAACCCAGGGCTAGGGTTACTCTCTTTTATGACTACTGGTCAGGAAGAGGCTCAGTTTCAAATATTCACCTAGCCCATTTGTTGGTGTACATACAATAAAAATCAGACTAGCAGACAGGCAGTTTTTATTAAGCTGAGATTGCAAAAAATTAATAAGGATTCGAAAAACGCACCACTTTACACAAAGTGATCTGTCCACTTTACCTACAGGTAGTAATATTGTGTAATGTCTCTAATGTTCTAGATCTACTCTCTGAACACCATGGCACTATTTGGTGTCAACGGTGACTTTAGTCTTCAGTGTTTTTAGAGGACTGATATATGACACAATAAAACAGCAACTTGTGCAACATTTTGGGAAATGAAAATATGTCTTGTCTGTTTTAAAGATTGTGATATACCTGAATTCTCTGCTTATATACACACCAGAGACACTGTTTCCTGTTTATGCTCTTACTAGACTTCAATCTTGTAAATTATAGGAAGTAGCTGAGTTGTCAGATGTTTATTTAGATACTAAATATCAAGTGAATATCAAGTGGATTTTACATAAACAGCTTTAGATACAGTACATCCATTTTAGTATTCTCTTTTTATTCCAAGTTGGTGCTACAATTAGCCCATCAGTAGCCATTGTCTGGAAATTTAAGGTTATAAAATTGCAGAAATCTATACCGAAACATTTTCGCCAGCTCTAAAAAAAATGTGCCAAACCACACTATCCCATTGCACAGCAGTCCTGCAATTTGTGAGTCATTTGTACAGGTATTAGTTTCTTATGTTGTCAGGAAGCCCATCTTTATAGATACCCATTTATGATGCCATACAATTGCGCAAATAACATCAATTTAATTCTGTCATTAATTATAATCTTTAGACATTTCCTGCTATATTGTCACATGATATAAGTACCAACATGATATACGTTGCTTTCTATGACTGCAGTGAAAGACAGCACTGAATGTGTAGGTGAATATAAAGTTATCTACAGTATCTAAATACATACAATTACTGTTAAATGTAGATAATAATTAATTATATAGTAAAACAACAGTTTTGTGCATTTTCTGCCTTGTCAGTGAACATCATGGTGATTTCTATAGTAATCAGTCTTAAGGCTTTTTAAACCAAAATTTCTTTCAAAAGATTGCTTTTTTTATCATTAATAATTGTGATTCAATCCTGACTGTGTCGCACACACAATAAAAGGTTTATTTTGTATATATATTAATCTGTGGTATGACAGTATTTCCTTTTTGTAATCATGAATTCTAATTTTAGCCCTGGTCTCTGCTGCTAAATAAATATTTAGACTTTCTGTTTAAATTTATCTTCCTAAACTTGGGCATAAAACGTGGATTGACTGGTTGTTCTACTAACAAGCATGTCAAGGATTTCACCCAGCTGACATATTGGCAGAAGAGCATTGTTTCCATCTTTTCCCTGAGGCACAAGGCTTAGACCTTCACCAGAAATTGCTCAATGCTGTGACTCGACAAATCACAACTGTAAGGCTCACTGCACTGCAACTCAGTGGGATTATAATTTAAAAAAATAATTAAATCTGCTAAAAAAACAAAGTAAATTAACATATACAGTACATGAAAGATTTCTGAGTAATTTGCTCATAGGAGTACAGTAGCCTCATAAAAATAGGGTGCACTATTACTATATTAAGGTACAGTACATATTAATATAGTGTCATAGAGTGTCATACAATTTTAAAAGAAAAATATTTTTCCAATGTCCCTGGCTACAATTTGCGTATGTGCCCATGTGCAAATGCATGGGTATTATGTAATTAAGTGCAGTTCAATACATGGCAGATGTCCTCTTTTGCACCCATTAGACTATTATCGTTTTTCTGAACTGGGCCAGATGAGGCTGATCAGGACATCCGTCTGTGTTTTGTCTCAGTTTTAGGGTCACATATGTGCTACAAATTTTCCGTCATTCGATTTAGACGTCTTTCACCCACGTAATCAGTTTATTTGACAAGCAAAGCATAATTTCTTTTAGTTCTGTCATGATATTCTCCTACAGCATTATATGAAGATCCACTGGTAAGTAATAATGAACATTAAACATTTATGTGTGTCTTGTGCTGAATAATCAAAAGACTAGTTGATGATGTCTCAAAGAATTTTCAGAAAACACAGAAACAAAGAAACGTTGGATATGCTGCACAGATGTGTCTTTAGTTTGGTGTAAAGTTTTAACATGCATGTTGAGCTCCAATAATCTGTGCTTTGTATCTAAAGGCATGATGGCTATTTAAAGCAGGCAGTTTGTAAATGCTGCTTTGGTGCTTATTCCTACTCAGCATGTCATTGTAGGGATTACTGCAGGCTCTACAGCTCTAAACAGATTGTTGTTATGGAGGTGGTATGTAACAGTTGATCTTGGAACCTGACAATCTCAGGAATCAAATAAACCATGCAATTAACTAAATTTTAAATTCTGTTAAAATGGTCCTAATTATGCTTAATAGTAGAATTATATTTAATGGTAAGCTTATCGTGTATATATACTTACATACACCACACACACAGACACACACACACACACACACACAGGAAAATTTAGCCTTTTCATTTGTATCCTAAAGAAACAGTACATGATCTGTGTTCTGTGTTGGATTTTAAGAGCAACTGCAGCATTTAAAAGAATGACTTACATTTTACATACATTTTACACATTTACTCATAATATACTTATACATACTTATATATACTTTAAATATTTGTTTGTAGCAACATTTGTAAGAGAAAATTTATTGGTTTATTTTATGTACTTATTTTATGTACTTATTTTTGCTAACTTATTCTGAGCCTACAACTCATTTCATTGGACTAGGAGGGGAAGCTAAAGTACCTGCAGGAAATCCACAAACATGGGAAGAACATACATCTTCCAGAGGCAGCTTGTTTTGTTACTGAGAAATCAGAAAGCAATACAGAAAAAATTATTTCTCTTTATTATAAGTCTTAGTCAATTAGACTAATTATGTACTAATTATGTGGACAGACCACCGTCACTGTAAAATAAGTAAAACATTAAAAAAGTGGTCATTGATATAAAGCATTTTATTTAAATGATTTCTAATCAATTAATATATTTCTTTGGCCTAGCACATTGGTTATGAACCAAAACAATGACTTTGTAGCAGAATGTCAGAGGGATCACAGAACCAACGATTGGCAGTGCCATTGTTTCATGTTGAATATTCCTAACCTGAAATATATATATATTTTTTATATTTACATATCTTTGCAATCATCCACATTCACAGATGACAAAAGGGCTTTGTGATCCAGATTCAGTATATTGTCTTGCGATGCTCTACTAATCTGTTCCAGTTATTGCTTGTTTTGGCAGGTCTGCTTGTTAGTAAATAAAATACAACTCAGATCCTGTGGCAAGTCAGAAACAATCTGTGAGAAATTCTGTTTGTGTTTTAGCATTTAGCATTTAATTTTGTATTATTCAGTATTCAGCCGGTATTCAGCTACATATTGAATTTCAGTTTGAGGAAGTTTGAGTCACTGAGTTTGAGCTTGCACCCATGCAACAGAAAAGATTTCAATACAACATTTTTTCCTTTATGTTAAAACTTAAAGGGACAGCTTAACCTCAGAGTGTGACAAAGTGTTTATACAGGAGACATCTTCAATAAATGCTTAGTATATTTAGAATATCTTAGCACTTCTATCAGATCTTCTCACAGAACACATCACCATATCATCCGTGATGTTACAGAGTCATATGGTAGCCTGACATGTCTGTTTCTGAGGCATACCAGTAGCTGTATATTGTGATTGAAACATTTAAAGTAATGTTGCTATGTAATGCCCGTAATAGTATCCTTGTATACATCTATGCTGATCTAATGGACACTGAAGATTATTCTACAGCCTTATTATGGGCTTCTTTTCTGCCACTGATGCTTGTGTGCAAAACAATAGCAGCAGTCTTCGGCTACAAATAGCAGCATCTTGAATCACCTTTGCACCTCCTAATATAAATCGCTTTATTTTTCTGGAAGTAGTAGATCCAGCCTGTGGGAAACACACCAAAGCAAGGTGCCAATGCCAACAGTCAGTCAGCCAGGCTGCCGAGGAAAAGCCTGTGGCTAATGGAGTCCCCTGTTTATTCCCTCACTTTTCTTTGCCCTAAGCTATTTGCTGTGTATCAGCCAACAAGTCTACTTGCATGACTGATATCTTGCCATATCTACAGTGTGGGTCTGTTGGTTGCTTGCTTGGTCAGGTACTGTTTATATAATGTCTTTTTCAAAAAAGTGTCTTTTCCTCATCTGGGCCCAGTGTTTGGACAGGGTTATGTAAAATCCATTTGCAAAGAAAAAACAAGGCTTGATTCTGTGTGTTTAGAGACCTTGAAGTAGTTATAGAATGTTAATGTAATGTTTCTTTACATCGAATAGAATGTATCGGGATCTCTGAAGGATCAGTGAAACTGCTGATGAATCAGCAGCTCCCATAGGGTGCTGAACTCTTTACACCTCTCCAGTTGTACTTCTGGGTCAGTGAAACAGAGGGTTTCTCCATCACAAAGGATGGCATCTATAAACCATTTAAGAAATTTAATGATGTATCCAATAAAACGTTAGTGTGTCATAGAATAGTTTGTTTAAGTGGTTATTGAATTTTATGAATCAGATAAATCGAACATTTCCTTGTGTGCATGTGATAACCTTTCATTATCTTTGCAGTTTAAAATTGGGTCTCCAGACAGTGTCTGTTCCAGTTTTGGGATTAGGTCAATACTATGAGGTATTCAGTAGTTATTTCTTCAGCTCAGAGAAGAATGAGAAAGAGGATGGAGGTGGGGGGGTTCGGTGGGCAGCAAAGGTAAAGCAGCTGCTGCATGCCAGTCCTGCAGTAATAGTCGTGACTCCCTCAACCTGAGCTGTAGTTTCTGCCTCACCAATTATGCCATGCGGGGATACCTAAAACCAGTCAATAAAATAAAGCAATTTCTCATGTTGTTTCATGATAAAGATAAAGAATTACATCAACAATACCAGCTATGTTGCCTATGTAATGATGCTTTACATATGATTATTCACTTTAAAAGATTCTTTTGCTTGAAAGGTTCTGATCAAAAAGGTCTGGATGAACAAATAACATGACTGACTGGTGAAAATGGTTACCTTTTAATGCTAAACTATTTAGTGATTTAGTGTTTAGTTTATGGGGGGGCACGGTGGCTTAGTAGTTAGCACGTTCGCCTCACACCTCCAGGGTTGGGGGTTCGATTCCTGCCTCCACCTTGTGTGTGTGGAGTTTGCATGTTCTCCCCGTGCCTCGGGGGTTTCCTCCGGGTACTCCGGTTTCCTCCCCCGGTCCAAATACATGCATGGTAGGTTGATTGGCATCTCTGGAAAATTGTCCGTAGTGTGAGAGGGTGTGTGTGCCCTGCGATGGGTTTTCACTCCGTCCAGGGTGTATCCTGCCTTGATGCCCGATGACGCCTGAGATAGGCACAGGCTCCCCAGGACCCGAGAAGTTCGGATAAGCGGTAGAAAATGAATGAATGAATGAATGAATGAATGAATGTTTAGTTTATGACTTTTTATAAGGCATCAATTTGAAGAGATAGTTATATTTCATAATAGCACTTTACCACAGTTAAGTAGTGCTATGAACATCTAGTCCCCTGTTTTGCACTTGAAGCAGAGACACATAAACACACACAAACATACTACTCTCTTTAAATTCTGTTTCTGAACTTGACTTTTTTCTTGAGACAAAAATTAGTTATTGGTTTGCTAATGAGGAGCTGTTCTGACCTACATCTGAAAGAGGATCAGGAATGGAAGGATGTATATACTATACTGTAAGTGAGCAGGAAGGATGACTAAATAAATAAAGAAGGATGGATAGAGGCCATGAAGGTTGGTTTAGGATTCTTGTGAACAATAACTTCAGGAAATGCATCATTATAAAAGTATTCTAACCTTTAGCATTAAGATTTTAAGTCTATGGACTAATCATAAGCTACTACTACAATCTACTGAAAGGTTTTATCTTTAACAGTCCTTTCATCATTGTTCTGCTCATCCTAATATCTTTTTCCTCAGTGTTTGCCTGCTTTGTTTTGCCAACAAGCTTCTCTTCTCTTCTCCTGACCCATTTTAGGGCACATACTCTCACAGTGAGGGAACTCATGCAGAATGTCTTTTCAGTATGTGCAGTCGTCTAGTTGGTGCTGTGTAAATGTTAAAAGCTCATTGGATGTATTACCAGCTCCAGCGTTTACTGTCAGAATGCTATAGGATTGAATAAGATGGCATGAGATGGAAATGAAATGCACAGGGTTTTTATCTTGTGGCTTCACTCAGCAGTTAGTCATTTGTAGCATGAGTCAGTATGTGGGAGGTGATGTGGTTTGTATGTCAGGTGCTACAAAAATGATGAAGCATGTTATACTCTGGTCTACAGAGTTATAGCCACCCTTAATAAAATGAGCAAAAAAATAAATAAAATGGCATAAAATAAAATAAAAACATTTACACATGACGATTACAATCCCCCACACAAATAGTAAGAGATGTGATTGATTTTAACAAAAAAGTAATTAAATAGAATTATTTTTTTAAATATTATTTTCTCTGAAAATATATTTTTGCCAAAATTAGGTACTTCTAATTATTCTTGTTTGTTGATGTTGAGCTGCTCCATTATTTTTTATTGTTATATGGTGGAATTGTTCAGGAATATATATACTATAAGACAGGAATATATACTATATGTAGGGAAGGTCCAACTCCAGCCCATGACCATAGACTTTGGAAGGGCAGAAAGAGAATTAATAATAACCCTCATTAAAATGTATTCCAGAGGTTATCACAGGTTAATGTTTAGTCACATAACATTAAAGGCCAGGTTTTCCCAACGGTGATCAGTTGTGACAGTATTTTTTAAACGCTCGGCTAAATGCGCTCAAATATTTTGTGCCGTCTGCACACGAACCTTGTAAAGACAGCCTACATTGTAATGTCCTTTGTGACGAACTGTATTTTCCTAAATTCAATTCAAATTATGTGTTATATATGTCAATATGCAGCATATATGTTGGAGCTCTCACCCACCTGCCCCTTTAGATGAGCCTAAACTGGTGATGTCTATCTTATTTCTTTGGAAAGGGCCTCAGAAGCCCGTGGGACTGGGCGGCAGTGTCTCAGCAGTACTGCATGATACTTATCTGTTCTACAGACTGTGAGCAAAAGATAACCATCAGTAAACAGAGCAGAGGATAATGTTTCATAACAGCTGTGTTGTGGGTGCATCAGTAGCTATAATATTAGAAATGTAGATATACACATATATTTTAACCTTCTTGAAGGGTCCAGTATTAGTTTCAATTTAGTATTTAGTTTATTTTTACCTCCTGTCTCTGTCTGTATCTCATACTACAGATTACTATGTAATATAAACAACCAAGCATCATTATTAAGCATCTCATTTTCCTCCTGTCCTCAATTCCCACAGTTCCAGGCTGTGTAGTTTTTATGATTCTCCTCACTTCCTGTTTACTGTGAAGCCATGTTGTTGTAGTTACGACTCAATAAGATTAGGCCTGTTTCTAATTGTTACTGCATCCGGCACGTGCACGCACACGGAGGATATTACGCCAACGTATCTGTTGGTAATAGAATTTCTGTAAAGCCGCTGTGTGACGATGTCTGTTATTAAAAACGCTATATGAATAGAATTGTTAGGATAGATGAATACAGTGGAATCAAATCATTTGTATAGACAAATACAGAAGGTGGATATGTTGCAATTAACTATGTTGGATTGCACTGTTACATGTGATATGTAACATTTCTTATTTTAATCATGCACATAATACCTGAATATCTGCTTATACCCTCTCTGCAGATGCTTTCTGAAAAAGCACACCATCATGAATTCACTTTTTTATGTGACATTGATTTGGGCAAGTCTTCAGGTTGACATCGCCTCTGGCACACTGACTCGTACTGCAGCCGTGTGTTGATCTTCAGTGGGTGTGTGCAGCAGGCTTCACAGCAGGGAGTGGGAGAGACGGCTGTTTGATTATCTTGATTTGCTGTTTGATTCAATCCTCCAGGGTCTCTGTGGGCCTCCTTCTTTCTTCTTAAAGCTTTATACAAGTCCCAGGCTTCAATGCATGTTGGATTAAAATTTCTGGCCGTGAATCAAAGTGAACGTGTGTGTGGGCGTGGGTGTACGCATGTGGTCAACCGAGCTGCGTGAATGAGACACTGCTGTGTGAGATGCAGATATAGTAGCCTCTTATTATTTCCTGCTTCATTTGCATGCATTCTGAAATCCTTATTCATTTTTATTGGCCTTTATTTCAATTATTTTTATAATTTACAAAGCAAAACATCAAGATTTATTAAACGAAGCAGTGATTAAAAAAAGAAAAGGATGTGAAACGCCCCTATAGTCAGAAGGATTAGTATTGCTTTATGCACCAGATGGGATTTTCTGAAGCGTGGGGAAATATTTAGCAAGGATCAATAAAGCCAGTTGTTGTGCAGCAGATCCCCCTCACTTCCCAATTCCTGGCTGGATTGATGTGTGCCAGACACTCCTCAAAGCTCTGTGGAGTATTTAAAACTTTGATTTGGAGTACTTAAAACTTTGAGTACCCAACTTTGATATACAGTACTTCATGTTTGGTCGTTACAGCTAATCCCAAATGAGCCTTTTTATAGCTTATGTTCCCGGCAAATGACGTGACCAATATCTGCAGACCAGCCTTCTGTTTCTTTGAAAGTGTTTATGATTAGATAAGGATCGTTTTGGGATTTTGCTTGCTAAAAATGCTATTTACAAAAAGCACAGCTGACACATATTAGCAGATCGATTTTTTTATGGGAACATACTGTAAACAATGACAAGGTGGTGTCTTGTGTCTTAATTCTAAGCGGCCCAACGTTTTTCAGCAGTATATTATTTCTCTTCTACTTAAGCAGTTGCTAATGCTAAGCATTTTTTTTAGTTATAAAAGAATGCCACGTACTGTTTATCCATTTATAGTTACCTTTGATGCTGAGTCATTGAACACTAGGTCTTGAAATCATTTATGTTTTAGCGTTAGTCAACTTACTACTGACCTTTAACTTCAAGAAAAGATTTTTTACATCTCTTTTTTAATCATAATCCTCAGTTTAAATGCAGCACCTGGCAAATTCTGGTAAATGATTAACATAAACATAATTTGATTTTGTCTATACAAATGCAAGCAGCTAGTTTATTGTTATTGGAAATTAATCAACAGCTTCTGAATCAAGAACTCAACAGATCAAAAGCACTCAGCAACAGAAACAAAGCACTCAGTAAGACTATAAATATCGACACAGTGTGATTTAATAATGCATGAAGGCCTCTGTTCTGATCTCTAAGGTCATGGGTCAGTCTCTGCTCATCTTTATGAACTGCCATTCATTTTACAAACACATACACACAAAGCGCAAGTCTGTCACTGCGAGTAATGTCTGCTTAAACCCCTTTGAATCTTGTGTGTATCTGTGTTTTCTGCACACTGGTAATCTGAGTTCCTCTTTCACTTTATCTGCAGGACTGAAAAAACGTACCAGGAAAGCCTTTGGGATACGGAAAAAAGAGAAGGACACTGATTCCACGTAAGTTGAATTTTTTAATCCAGGATACTAAACAGACTTTATAAGCTGATGTATTGCAGGATATTTGAAGTGTATGTGGAAATTAAATCTCTAACATGGTTCATATTTGTCCTGGTAAACTGCAATGTTGTCCATTAATCAATACCTAAGCAGATTCTCTGCTAGACCACTGAATGTGTCATGGCTCTAAGCTGCTTAAGTGGAGTCTCTCTGCACAAGTTGATGATAGAAAGCACGCTTGAGTGTTTTAGGAAGCATTAAATCAACAAAGTGAGACTTTTTCCTCAGTCCATTATGGGTCAGCAACTCCAGCTGCAACCCCCATTCTGTGTCTGCTTGAGTGTATAAGTGTGTTTGTGTTAAAATCCAGGGAACAGGAATTTGAGTGTAAATCTGAGTTTGGAGAGCAGGACACATGTGTCTCTTTTTCTCTTTTTCCTCACAGAGGTTCACCAGACAGAGAAGGAGTAAGTAATTCTTTGCTTTTGTTTAAATAAAGTATATGACCATTTTCTCAATAGTTACATTTCTTTCTTTATAAATAGCTTTTAGATATCATTTTGGTTAACCTTCATCTTGCATTAATGGTATTACCTTTCCAATTTTTTTCTTTGCAAACAATATTTAATATTAAGTGCAAAAATCTTTAGAAAGTATTAAGTAGCTTAGTAGTTATCAGGTTAATGATGAGGTTTTGAAAGCTGAAGTTTTTTTATTTTCCTGTTCTTTGGGCCTCCACAACAGGACGAGCAAAAGATTAAATCAGCAGTCATACAGTAGGAAAAGAACAAGCTAACAACCTCCACTCTTTACATTTTGGTATTTTTCCTCCTCTGAAATGCACAATTCAACTTACAATGCCATGCATAAATATTCACTTCTTTGATTCAGTAGATTTACCCACTCTGGCTTTTCTGGGTTATAGCCATTCTAAACCCCACATTTAACCAAGTCTAGAGGAACATTTCACACATATAATATAGAAACTCAGCTGTTTACCTGGAGTTATAAAACCCTGCTTTACGACTAGATGCTAAGTGACAGACAACAAATTAAACAGTGGTAGTAGTTGAGAGAAAAATATAATATTGTCACATTTTCTTACCTTTGTACATCTCAGGAGGCTTAAAACAGCCTAGTAGGATTTATGTGGCAACATTTTATTTCCACTGATGTGAATGCATGAGACAAGCTGTTATTTAGTGCATTTTGCCAGACAATCTTATCAAGAGTGACCTACATTTATCTCATTTATACAACTGAGCATAGAAGGGTTAAGGGCCTTGCTCAGGAGCCCAACAGTTGCAGCTTATTGGTCCTGGGATTTGAAGACCTGATCAGTTGCCCAAAATGCAAATAAGAAGGTTAATTCAGCTTTTAGGAATGTCCAGTAAGAAAATTCAGATTATAAATTTACTCACACCCATTTCACACACTTTATTCAATAGTATATTCCTACTCATTGTACTCACATCGTCATGTCAGTCATTGCATTCACGTGCCATATTACCTCCTTATTTTGTCTATTATTTACCTTATTTACTCCCTGTCTTTCCCGTCTCTCTCTCTCTCTCTCTCTCTCTCTCTCTTTCTCTCTCTCTCTCACTCACTCTTTTTCCGTACTCTGTAATAAAACATGTAAATAAACATGTCTTAGGTCAAATTTTTACCAGTCTAAAACAGTAGAAATACTAAAATGTGTATCTTGTTGGTAATTATAAAGTGCTGATGAATATAATGTTTACTGGATGTCTGATAAAATAATATCATGTAACAGATTTCTGATCTGATTCACTCATAGCCACAGAAGAAGAGCAATGGGGCTCCCAACGGATTCTACGGCGAGATTGACTGGGACAGATATGTAAGCAATTAGATTTGAATTGAAATGGAGACTGAAATAAAATTGATTTTTTTTCAATATTCAGTTTTGTACTAAGGTTTGCATAACCTTTAATTCAGTTAAGAAGACAGAAATTTAATTTATTTTCACAGAACCTTCATTAAAAAATAATGAATTTTGCAATTTATGCTGAAATAATAAAAGTTAAAAATGTAAATAATACAATTCAAAAACCTTTAGTAACTTTTATGTAACCTTTTGCATTTTTTCTTTTCAAAATGTGTTCTTCACATTTTCTGCATTTAACTGAAAAAACCCATCTATAGCGAATATCTTCATATAGCTTACTAGGCACTTGTTAGGCCTCTTATGAAAATGACTAAGTTTAGAATACTTGAAATTACACTAGAACACAGAAAGAAAGTTATTAACCATTTACACAGAACATTTTTACGTGTACTATTTTTAATCCCTGCTCTTGCTGCAGGCTCACATTTTATTTTAAACACCTTGGAATTATATTACTTGTACATAAATTGTACAATAGCAGTGTATGTCTTTTGTTATTAAACTACGTACACTCCTGAACAAAATCTTAAGACCATGGAATATATTACAAGTATTCACACTTCCCACTAGTGGATCGTAAACAGGTTGTAAGTATTTCTTCAAAATGCCAAAAGAAGAAACAAGAGCAAGAGGCAAAAAATAAAGAGTAGGCAATTTATTGAAAACTGCATTTAAACTCAAACAGGCTGGTCATCAGCTGATCAAAGGTTTAAGACCATAGCCTTGAAAAGTTCAAATCTGTGCAAAAATATGGCTTTAATGTCATTGTCCAGACACGTGTCATGATCTCCTGATGGCAAAATCAGAAAGGCTTTCTGTTTTTGAACTTGGCAGATTGTTGAGCTGCACAAGCAAAGGCTCTTGCAATGTGCCATTTCTGCCAAGGTTGGACACAGTAAGATAGTCGTCTTAAATTTCTTAAAAGATCCTGAGTTATGGGTCAAAAATATAGGTGGTAGACCCATAAAAATTTCACTTGCACTGAGCTGGAGGATCCGACGGGCTGTCTGTGAAGACGCAGGTAGATCCTTGACCCAAATTAAGGCCATTACTGATGCTAACTGCATCCCTAAAACCATAGAGAAGGGCTTAAAGCAAAAATGCCTTTGAAAGCCACGTCTCCTCCAACAGCACAAATTTGCAAAGCACAATTTGCCAGGAAGCACCAAACATGGTGCATTGAATGATGGAAGAAAGTTTTATTCTCGGACGAGAAAAAATTTAACCTGGATGGTCCTGATGGCTTCCAACAATACTGGCATGACAAAGAAATCCTGCTGAAGATGTTTTCTACCCAGCACATTAAAGGAGGCTTCATCATGATCTGGGGTGCTTTTTCCTTCAATGGGAAAATGAAGGGGAGTCAAATGGCGCTGGCTATGTGGACATGCTGCAGTAGAAATCCCTCTTGACTGAGGTCCCCTGTCTGTGTGGTAATGACTGGGTCTTTCAACAGGACAACTCTGAAATTTACAACGCCCCCCTGACAAAGGACTTCTTCCAGGACAATAACATTGCACTTTTGGACCATCCTGCGTGTCCCTGATCCAAGTCCATGATCTAGATCTCCTGATCTAAATCCCCTTGAGAATGTTTGGGAATGGATGGCAAGGGAAGTTTACAAAAATGGACATCAGTTCAAGACTGTGGATGCCCTTCATGAAGCCATCTTTACCACATGGAGCAACGTTCCCACCAGCCTCCTGGAAACAGTTGCAAGCATGCTGAAACGAGTGTTTGAAGTTATCAGCAAGGACGGTGGGGCTACTCACTACTGAGTCGGTTTTTGACACTTTTAGTTCTGTTGTGGGTAATTTTGGGCTATGGTCTTAAACTTTTGATCAGCTGATGAACAGCCTGTTTGAGTTTGAATGCAGTTTTCAATAAATTGCCAATCTCTGATTTTTTGTCTCTTTGTGCAAATACTTGGAATGTTTTCCACGGTCTTAAGGTTTTGTTCAGGAGTTTATCTGTATCTGGCTCCAGTGAAATCACTTTAGCTGACTCTTACTGCTCTGTGTTGTAGAACTCTCCCATGGTGGATGAAGAAGGTTATAGCATCAGGCCAGATGAAGATGGTGATATCCTGACCTGCATGTATGCCATACGAGGAACCAATCCAGATTATTCTGCATCTGCTATACATGTGTGATAAATGTATAATAGCATCTGTTTTAAATGTATAATAAAGTCTCACAGCTTTTTTTTGTTCTGTTTGACCAATGATATGACCAACTTCCATGCTAGAATGCTAGTGCTTTTCTTAACAGCTAACTACCAACCCCTAAAGACAAATCCCACTTCTTCTCATCCAGTGAGTCAGAGGAAGAAGAGGACCACCGGAAAAAATTTAAGATCAAGATCAAACCCTTGCTAGCTGACAATCCTGACTTTGTGACTCCTTCGGTAGATGAATTAAAAGCCTCTATAGGCAACATAGCTCTGTCTCCTTCTCCTCTGGTGAGTCCTGCCTATGTTACCTAGAATTTGTTCTTAATTTGTCATGCTTCCTACTGTTTACCTATTTGCTTGCATTGTTTTTTTTTTATATTTTGATTTTCGCTTAGAAAAACTGTTTTTAGTTAGAGTAGTGATCGAGAAATATCCATTTTGACACTGATTCATACCAAGTTACATTTTTATTGAACTGGCACTAAAACCACTATATATAGGCAGTGATGGTACAGCTGTCTGTGCTGCTCTCTGATTAATGACGGTGTAGCTGCAGCTTTTGGACTCTTCATCTTCTACATGTCCTTATTTACTGAGGATCATGCGGACAAATCTAAAAGCAGTTTTGGCGACTGCTTGTATAGAGTAGAACCTGCGGTGTTTTACTGCAGGAGCCATGTTTTTGGAAGGTCAGGTGCTGTCAAGTGAGCTTGTTTTGTAGCTCTATAACAGATGATGATCATCATCAAATTATTACTTCTCACTCAAGGTACATGTTCATTCACGGAACTTGGTATGAAGTATTATTGGCGCAAAACATCTGTTGGAGTAAAACATATGACAGTGGAATTTGACCTTATTCTCCTTATTCTAAAAATCACAAAACATTTTGCTACAGTGAATTAGTGCAAAACACATTCAAGACATGGACAATATTTGCAACTCAGTATGTGAATTCATGCAATGAGAGATAAAGCACACCTGGTTTTTTCCGCTCACAATTTTTCATTTTCAACTTTTGGCCAAACAAAGGAGCTTCTTTATGCACATGTCTCTTGGTATTTGAAGGAGGTGTTCCAGGTGGTCCACTCAGACCTTAACAAACAATTTCTATGTAACACCTTCAGTTCTCTTAGTTTTAGTGAATGCAATTTCCTATGGGTGTTATGGTCAGGTGTCCAATTACTTTTGGAATTATAGTCTAGGTAACATCTGTAAACTATGTTTATTATGGATACATCAAAATTAAAACGTCCCTTTTGTAAAACGTCAGTTACAGCCCATGTCACAGTTTCTACAACAGATATTACCTAGGCATATGTAATTGGACTACATCAAAAATTGGTTATGTTTTGTTTTTTACTGTTGGCTGCATTTTTACACGCGACCCTGCTTTTACACCTTTTTCATTCCATGGGATTAAGGTTTACTCCATTTTAGGTTTGACAAGTCTGCAAGCGGTTCACTAACATTTGTAAACATAATCCAAAAAGGAGGCTTGTAATTCTGTCTTGATATTTGGCTAAAATATGGCCCTTGGGTGGTCATCTATTGTCTGAATGGGACAAATCTTCACAAATTTACAAAGTGCTGCCTACTGCAGAAAGCTACTTTTTGATTAGAAATCAAAGTATATTTTATGAATATATTTTTCAGATCATAATAAAAAAAAATTTAATATTTACTTTTTTTAAAATGTAAAAAGCTCAAATGAGCTTTTTACAGAATTTTTACAGAATTTACGAGATGTGTCTTCTGACTGACCTAATGCAATGGGTCTAGTGTGCAGTCTCAGGTGTGCTGGAGGACTGAGCGTTCTCCCTCAATAATTCAGCTCGGAAACTCAGCACAGTGACGCTGCATGACACAACACTGTAAGAACAGAAGCACGACTGTGGTGTGTGTCATATGCAGGCCACATCACTGAATTATTCACACACATGCACTGAAGCAAGAATCACTTCAAGATTAGGAAGACCTGCATTGCCTGCTTTCTTACTGTCAGGTTCAGCATACGCTGCATGGATGTTGCAGGTGTCGGTATTCTGAAAGATTCTGTATGTTCTCTACATCAACCAAAACAAAAAGGCACAATCCATGACACTTAATACTTTCTTCATACATGAACAGTCAAAAGCACACTGCTAGTAGTATTATTTAGAAAAGATAAGTGTTTGGCTTGAGCCAGAATTCAGTTCAATTCAGTTTTATTTGTAAAGCGCTTTTCACAACGGACATTGTCACAAAGCGGCTTTACAGAAAAAATAAAATTCAGGATATAAGTTATAAATTTTGCATGTATCCTAATAAGCAAGCAAAGGCAACGGTGGTAAGGAAAAACTCACTGAGACAATATAAGGAAGAAACCTTGATAGGAAACAGACTTAAAAGACAACCCATTCTCATCTGGGTGACACCAGATAGAGTGATTATAAATAATTTCTCTTTTATAACTGTGTACTCTATGGTCAAATTGCATAAGCAGGAAATATATTCTACTTTCAACCTGAAGTTTATCTTGTTGAATAGAGATTTCAAACTGTTCATGGCAATTACATTTGGAAACCTACAAACTTTATGATTTCTAAGTCCACTGTAAACAAATGTATCTCCAAGCTTTTCATGTAGGGTGATTCTCAGCAGCAGTGAGCAGCCTCCAAGTGATGAGAACCCCAGTCAGAATTAGGGCATCAAAATAGATCAGGCAGGTTCAGAGAGCAGAAGGGGTCAGGGCACTGTTATCTCAGGAAGAGCATGGAAGGGGGGGAATTTAGATTACAATTTAGAAAAAAATATCAATTAGATACTCTAAAAGAACACTTCTAATATTTAAAGAAGACATGCAAATTAAAAATATGGCTATTATTATTATTTTTAGAATAAAGACTGACAAGCTGTTCAAAAGTCCCACTCACCAAAAGGCTTTAGATATAGTTCATAAATACACAACTGAATACCCAAAATTCTTTAACCTATCAGTAACACATGATTGGTATAATGCGCATGCTCATTTAACCTACTCACTGTATTTCAGTGTGTGTGTGCATAGGTCAGGGTTTTATTTGTAATTTAGTGGGACATGGGACACTGATATAAATTGGCCAAGCAGCTTTTCTTATACACTTTTACAGGGATCAGTTCTGTGGTGTTGCATCACCACTCCAGGGTCCTGGGTTCCCAAAACCATGCCTGTAAATGATTGTCTATGCTATATTGCTCTGCAACAGACCAGTCTACCATTTAGTGTGCATTTCCACGATAGTCTCCAGATCCCCTGTGATGCTGACCAGAGGATACTGAAGAAGAAAGTGCAACATGTGTTTGAATTAAATTTTATACCGTTTTATTTTTTATGTTTATAAGTTATGAGTTAATAAGTTATAAGTGTTATAAATGTTACAATTCATTGGCCACCTCTACTTGTAACCATAGAGACAGATTGAGCATGAAATCTGACCAAAGGTTAACAGGCCTGATAAGCTAAACAAGAGAAACCCAGCTCTCGTTGTATTCGATGCTGTACTTGAAAACAGAGTAATAATATGTGTAGGCTGTTGTATTATCTTGGGAGCAAGCTGAATCGAGCTGAAACAAATCAAAGGCACAGGCTTTTCTAAATATAGCTCATAGAGGAACCATGTACTAGGTTGCAGGTGCTATATGAGATTTATTGATCAGACCTGCACTATAGTTAGGATTATTGCATATGGTTGGTCATACATTAAAGTCTTAACAAAGCTCCAAAAATAAACAGCTCCAATATTGTTGGACAACAATAATAATATCTTATAAACAAATCTGAACTGTAGTTTGAATTCTCACATAGGATGATACATTTATAACCGTCGCTGTTTTCTCATGTTCTTTCATTTCTTAACATCTATGAATAAGAGCCCATGTTTACTAGATAATAGATCATGCTATTAATACATTCATGTTTTTTCTAAATTGCAAGAGTTATGTTAAAGGTATATTTCATGCCATTTCATCAGCTGTAGTCCCAGGTCTATGAAACGATGGCTACACTAATGTAGTACCTCTGTTTCTGTTTTTTCCTTCTCCTTGTCTCTAATGCTGGCCTCCTCAGAGGAGTAGTCCGGTAAGATCTTTCCCCAAATGTCTCTTCAGGAGTGCTGTGTTCTCTTTCTTATTACAGAGGATTCATGGGCAGTTCTTTGCATGGTTCAGGGTCTGTTTGGTGCTTGAAATTAATATTAAGACAGTTATACATTCAGCCGAGTTTTCCTGAGTTGTTGTAGAGCCATTGTTTATGTATCCAGTTTATATATTTTTGTAGCTCTACATTACATAAACTATGTTACCTACATAAACTATGTTCATAGAGCTATTTCCTAACTAAATAAGTTATGGTTTGGGAGCAACAGGACATAAATAAGCCATGTGTTAATAAAGATGCATTATGAATGCATAAGCCGTGTTCTATGAGCAAAATGATACTCATAGAGGTACATGGCTTTCATAAACACTATTCATAGCACAACATGACACCTATATAAACCATGTTAATAGAGCTACATGACACTTACATGAGCTATGATTTTAGAGCTACATAACACATACATGAGACCTTCATAGCAACCAGCATAATCCCACATAAGTGTTGACAAATATAGGATTAATCCTGTAGGTGTCTAATAAGAATTTGCTACAAATTTATTTGGGAAAGAGTATATTTACATAAGTGGCCACATACAAATTAAGGTGAGGAAATTCTTCGTTCGTGATCAGACCATATCTCGGTCTGCTTTGTGGTTTTTCTGGCTTGATCTGTTTGAACTACACTGACTCATGTTGGTAATATTGCTAATCGCTATCTTGCTAACATCTATGGCACTGTGTAAAAAGAATAAGAGCAGCTGCTTAGAACGGATTTGAGAGTGAATAGGGAATCATATGTTGATTAATGCACTGTGTTCTAGATATCTGTTCTTACATACACATAATTTCTACACACCTTGTTATTTTCCAGATAGCATTCATATTACAGAGCAGCAACCTCATACTTGTCTTTTGCGATTATATTTTTTATTCGCCTTAATGGAGGTGGTTTGTATAAGCTGCTGTCTTTGTAAGCTGGCCCATGGAGCAGAGGGGAAAATAGCAGTTCTAATAAAAATCATTCAAGATTATCTGTGAAACAAAAATAATTGTTCAGACAAAAATGTGAACAGAAGGCAGCAGGGCATGAAACCTGCAGTTAGCATGATGATGGTAAGTGTCCTGCTGGCTAATAAATGTTCTTTGCCATATTGCCATGTTAGAATTTTTGGGTTAAATTTTGCTCTATTGACACTCCAAACCTGGCAATATTTATGTTTGTGCACCCTCACAGTTTAGATATTTACTGAATCCCTTTTAAACCTTAGGGCTTTTTTTCCTGAACCTTTTACAACAGCTTGAATGTTATTTTGGGTTTAAATGCTTCACTTTCTGTTCTCTACATAGAGTTTATTTTAAGAGTGTGTATTACTGATTTGTCACTCTCTGACCAGGTGTCTCTTCTCTCTTCCTTTTTGCTGGTCACAGAAACGTAGCCCGGTAAGTGTTTATTGTTGCTTTTTATGTTTCCAAATGCTCAAAGTAGTCCTTTAGCTGAAACAAACCTGGTGTTGCGAGGCTAAGGGTACTGTGAGTGTTTTAATAATTAATATTATAGTGCCATGTATGTGTAACAGCTGTGCTACACTTCAAGGTCATTTATATTGATGTGCTGTGTGCTGAGCACTTTGCTTGCAATATATTGTCGAACACACAAAAGTGAGCACAAAACTGCTTACACTACAATTGTACATTTTGTGAAAGCATAAGCTGCAATGAAGCACTATATAATGATGATAATAATGATGATGTTTAGTAGTAGTAGTAGTAGTAGTAGTAGAGATGTCACCACTTATACCATGAAAATATGATTAAAAGGTATGGGTTTTTTTTGTCCTAAAAGCTTAACTACATACAATTCAGTGACAGACATGAATTTCTGCTTGTTTATCAGAACTGACATTCATACTGTGTTGTCATTATTGTCTTAACAATTATTCCATGCTAGAATTTACATTTATTTGTCATTTATGTAAAATAGTTATAATAATAATTATTATTATTATACTAACTAGTTGTCTAAATGAATAAATTACTAGTATTAATATTAATATTAATATTATGGTTGTTGTTTTTGTTATTGTTATTATTATTATAGCAGTTGGAATAGTAATAGGGTTTGTATTATTATGAAATTATAAATGACAAAAGATAATAAATAGCATAGGGTTAAACAGTGTTCTGTCTTTAAACATTTGATATTTTACAAGATGCCAGAAAATAAGATTTTGTTTGTTTATTAGTGATCAATAAATGTATTAGTTTATTGTTTTATGAGTCATTCAGTGTTTTGTTTTTGTGTTTTATTGCAGGGTCTGGCAAAAAGAGAGGTGCCTAGTGAGTACATTTTTAAAAATATGAAAGGTCTAAATTAGTAAATAATCTTAACAAAAAATTTAGGCAGATGTTTTGTCCTTAGGTGTAGAAATTGAAATTGCACGACCAAGACGTTCAGTTCGCACCGTTACTCCAGCCTCAGTCCCCACACCTGCACCTGCAGCTGCAACTGCTCCTACACCCGTACCAGTATCGGTACCAGAAACTCCAAGGTAAACACACATACACCCACAAACACACACACACACACACACACACGCACACACACACACACACACACAAAGTTGTCACTTGGTAAAGTTCAGAGCTTCAAGGGTTCTTTGCTTTGCTTTTTCCTTCTCTTTTTTTCAGAAGTAAGAAATCTCCTGTGCCAGAGGATGCAATCGCCTTATTTGGCCCTCCACTGGAGACAGCATTTGAAGATCAGAAGACTGAAGGTATAAAGAGTAGCTGTTAGTGACTGCAAAGTTCACTAATCATTAAAGATTTCTGAATATTTCAGATTATTGTTGCAAAACAGATTGATAACCATTTAGTTATTGTCCTCTTCCCTGTTACACCCTTCCATTTATGTATATTTGTGATATTGGGATTTTTAAAGAATATAAGATGGGAATTTACTGTATTCTAAAATGTTCTAGATCCATTTGATACAATTCTACATACAGTAGTCTCACATCCAGACCACTAATTGTATATGTTCAGCAAATACACAGATTTTGTCTATAGATACTTCTGTTTGAGAAATATTTTATTTTATTCAGGAAAAAATAAGGCAAATGATTTGACTGGTTTACATCTGGGACAGAGGTGTCAAACTCATTTAAGGTCATTTAAGGGATATGTTACACTTAGTCCGATGTCAAGTGGGTCAGACCAAAACATCAGTTTAGTAGAGCAGTAACAAGTAGTATCATCAACCAGTTCTCTTAAACATATTCAATTCAATTCAATTCCATTTATTTGTATAGCGCTTTTAACAATTTACCATTGTCTCAAAGCAGCTTTACAGGAGTATGAAAACCGAAGAGAGAGAAAAAGAAATAAATATATAATAATTATAAGAAGAAAAAGGATAAAAATAATTAAATGAATATATACAATGAAATATTCAGCATTTGAGAATCAATTAGCATTTATCAGAATCCATTTTCAATGCACAAACGTATATATTTATATAGTGTCTATATATACACTCACTGTCAGAAAAAAACCATTGTGTGAGCAACAGTTCTCTGGGGAAAAATGCCTTTTTGATAATAGCGGTCAGAGGAAAATGGTCAGGTCCTAGTCCCAGGAAGGATATATTAACTCATATAGTCGCTCTAAAAATCACTCTGAGCATAAAAGCATTTCAGCAAGCTGAAAAGATCAAACCCTGACATGGATCAGGCTTATTTTCTATCTTACAGTGAGTAAGATCATTTAAGTTTATATCACAAACTCAAAATTTATTCAGTGAGTTGGAATGAAAAGTCATTGGTCCTTTCCTGACTCACAGGCTGTATATTTTGACACCTCTGGCCTAGGAGTAGGATATGTGTCTAAGCTCCATGATGGGTAACATTGCTCTCCATTGGTGTGTTGTGCCATTTTCCATATATTAGTGATGATAGAGGAACCTGAGGTTTGGGGTACTCCTTTACATGAGCCAAACCCAGACTCTTCTCTAGGAAGACCTTTTCCTCCAGGACGTAAGTTTCTGACAATGACAATGTGGCACGGATTGTGTCTCGTCGGGATCATGATCTCTTTCCTTCCATGTTTTCCTAATGGTTGTATGAGCAAAGAATCATCTGGGAATGTGGTTTTCATTAACGTTTGCTTTTTTGCAAGCTCCAGTAACCCACTAATTTCACAAATCCTTAGTGAGGACAACTAATCAAACTCAGATCCCTAAAGGCATCCAGTTTAGCCCATGGCAATCTCTTGTGATGACAGTTAACTCGATGTGGCCTAAGTTAACTACTATGTAACACTATTTTATATAGCCTTGGTCAAATAAACCCTGGATATAGGTAGGTGGCAGCTAAATGTCTGTATAAAACTATATAATAAACGTTTATCAAGCTTTTATATAGTATATTTGTGTTTTCTATGTTTAGTATTTTTGATAAAATATGAGATGGGTTGAGGACACCTAATCTCACTCTATATGATATTATTCAGAGAAAATTGGTCAGGCCACAGGGAGTGAATTGTTATCCTCTGTGAGTTACTCATCCCATGTCCCAGCTCCCCATTTACTCCTTGCACCCAGATTTTAAAGTCTTGCATATGCATGGTACTTTGGGCTTGGAATGGTCTTGTTTTTTTTTGAGCTAGTAGAGTGTGAGCATAATGTCTGACCACTAGGGGCGTTTGAAAAAGCTTGCTCAGTCACCCTGATGTCATTGCAGCACTCCCTCCTCTTCCACCCAAGAATGTGCCGACTTCTCCCCCTCTGAGCAACACTACAAGCCCAGATTCCTCCGGTAAGCCCCGTGCTTCATCCTCATTTGGATGTTCCTCCCTTCCATTTGTGTCTTGTATGTATTCCATATTTCTTTATGGAATATGCCATTTCACAAACTCTGAGCACTCTAATTCATATCTGATAGCGTTTTCTACCTGTAATGTTTTCTTCAATTACTCTTGACATGATGCAGATGTGAAAGGTGAGGACACTTCAGCAAACCCATCCAAACCCTCTATAGCAGACCTGGACAACATTTTTGGCCCAGCAGATTCCCCTTCACCTGGTGACATTGCTGCAGACAAGTGGGTCTGCTTCCAGGATGAGTCACCTCAAAGACCACCAATACCAGAAGAGCCAGCCCCTCCTATACCAAAATCTCCACCTCCTCCTGAAGAATCTGCCCCTCCTCTTCCACCACCAGAACCACCCAGAAACACCACACCTTCTCCTCCAGCCCCCATTCAATCACCCAAAGATCCTTCTCCTCCAAAACAAGTACCCATTTCTCCAGATGAGGTATCCCTGCCTCCTCTAGATGAACCTCTCCAGCCTGATGCTGAATCAACTCAGACTATTCCTGATACAGAGGCAAAGTCTGGCTCAGTCAAGTCTCCACCTAGTGCTCTGGAGATAAATGCACGTACAATCCCCCCACCCCTGGCCCTTAACCAGGAAGATAAGAACAACCCTGAGGAGGGCAATCGAAAAGAGGATCAAAGTCAAAGCAGTACTTCACCCAAAGAGATTGATCAGGGCACTAGATCAACACCACCCCCTCCACCACCACCCACATACAGGGCAGTGGTGTCATCTCCTGGGCCTACACCTGCAGTCATGAGTGGAGGAAGTGGCAGTGGTGAGTCATAGCCATGCATCATTAAAAATGAACAATTAACACTTAGTTAATATGTACACTTTGTTTCAAACTCTCAGTGGAAGTCATTAGTCATTGGCACATTTAATAAAGAATGACTAAGTCTTAGAGCTTTGATTATTTAAACACTAATACAAAGTTATTCAAACATTAATGTTAATTCTGAACTATAGTGAGTTTTGAGTCAGTTCCAGATATAGTGATGAGGTTCAAATTGTTTAATATGGTCTAAATCAGTATAGTGTTTTAAAATTCACTTGGACTAATATATTTTTCTAAATGCTTTGCCACATGAAAAGTAAAAAGAAATCTTTTAGACAGTGAGAAGCCTAGGTGTAAAGAAATGATTTTCCCCGAATTAACTATTGCAGAGAACATGACATGGTTTTGCTGTTGTGTTAATTACTGACGATGTAGAATGATGCAATTTCTTATTAACTAAAGACACATCATACTTTTTATACTTATGGAGTTACATTTAGACCTGACATTATTAATATTTTTATTATTAAATTATCGATTTATACAAAGATCGTAGCATCTAAAAGGAGACATTACCTTGAAGCTTTTCTTGTATAACTTTCTCCTGAAGTTAATAAAGCAGAAAATGCAGCTTGTTACCAAGAAACCTCAAAGCAAAAATTCCTTCAAGCTTAAAGTTTCCTATGAATAGTTTAGCTCTGACTGCTGATGAGCACTGACGTTAGAGGCTCTTTCCGTAAATGTTAAATAAATTTTACCACAAAATACTTTCCCATGACAATTCTACATTTGTCTTTGTTCAACGACAATGTTGTTTTAATCTATGTAGATATTATTTGTTTATTAGAGAGAGCACATTTTTGGAAACGTTTTTGGAAACATGAGATTTGCCTTACAAGCAGAAGCTCTGGCCATGTAGGTTCGAGAATTCAACAGTACTGTGGTACAACAGTTATTAATGGCACTCTCTAGCTAACATGTTAGAATTTTGAATGTTCAGATAAACATGGAATAGCGAAACAGGATGAGTGTGATATCACTGAGCTAGCACAAGTAGTTGTGGTAATGGAACAGTCCAAGCATTGGTCCCACCAGTCATGTCTTAAATGATAGGTTCTAAATAATTTCTCACCAAACCAATATAATACAACCATAAGCAACATTAACATTGTAGTCTGTTTCATCCTGCTGAGGGTTAAGGATGATGTACGTATATTGTATGTATTTGGCTGATCCAAAATGTGTTATAACTATTTGCAAATGTCTGTAACGTCATGTTATGTCCCAGCTGAATGTTGTTTTAATGAAATGCCCTTGATATGCAGGCTCATCTTCCCCTGTACGCCCTGCTACGCCATTGGCTGCCAGCAGCCCCCCTCCTCCCCCTCCTCCTCCACGGCCGCCCTCCCGTCCCAAGCTGGCTCCTGGGAAAGGCAGCATAGGGGAAGCGGTATGTGATAGCACAAAGCTTCTGAAACACAACAACACAGTTAGCGGTGGCACAGGTCGTCTTTACTTGAAATGCAGGAAGCCGTTCTGTGTGTCAGTGTGTTTTAATGTTACTTTGTTCTCTTGCTCTGTTTGTATTTATTTTGTGCTATTTGCACATAGTTTATAGTAATATACAGTAGTATATCTGATAGCTACGTATCTGGCAGTTTAAAGACTGCTAGTTTAAAAAGTAGTTTATGGGTGTTTCTCTACATAAGTATGCAGTGTTCCTGAATTCTGGAAAAGAGCCAAAAACGGGGGTAATAAATTAGACTTTGGCTAAAACTATTTTTTTTTGCCAATAGTATAATAAATATTTTCTGGAAACGTTTGTATTTTATCGCAAATCTTCTTAAAGCAGTTTAACTAAAACAGTAGGTAAAAATGTCAGTCTGCCCAATCTTATCTAAATCAGGTGTTATTTCCTCACATGGTGAACTTCAGAAAGCTATTGACTGTGCATCTACTCAATGTAATTTACAATCAGCTGCCAAAATGTTCACAATTTCCAAGATCACCACACAAATCCTTAGATCTCCTGGAGCTGGTTTAGATTTGACAGGATGTACTATACTTTAAATGACTACAGGCGAGCCTTTTGTCCAGTACACATCTGCAATGTCTGTAGTCAAACCCCATAAAAGTTACATTACCAAGCTACTGATTAAAACTAATCCAACTCAAATAATATTTTTGTGAAGGAAAGTGCAATTTTGGATTTTGTTCCGATCTGCAGATTAAGTTTCACTCGGGAAAAGACACAATATTGATAGGACCCACACTGATGGAATCTCTTCCTTTTCCTCCCCAAACAGAATCGTCCCTTCAGCCCTCCGGTGCACTCTTCAAGCCCTCCGCCCTTGGCACCACTGGCCCGAGCAGAGAGCACCTCCTCCATCTCCTCCACCAACTCCCTCAGTGCTGCCTCTACGCCCACTGTTGGTAAAGAGCTCTCCGTGTCTGTGTCAGGTGTGACTCCATTCTTCCTGCTCTGTGTGTGTATGGTTTTGCAAATTGAATTGGTTTGCAAAATCCAACATGGCTGCTTAGCTGGTTAGATTTTAGTCTAATTTATTTTCTTGCAGTGTTACTGCAAGGGTTTGGTTTTGATGTCAGTATTTCCCTCCAATTGAGTGTTTACTGTAGAAAAAGAATGAGAAGCTTTATGATTTTAAACTGAAATTGCTCTGGAGGGTAATTTGGATTTTGTTTCAGGGTGTAATGCAATACCTCAAATTTGTGTAAGTGACAGTATATTGCCGTAAGCAGCTAGGAACATAACACACGAGTTTGAGTCCTGATGAATTGCAGTATATCTGCTAGCTTTTCCATGCCATTCATTTGAGTATTTTTTGCTTACCTCCTTTCTATTCATTTGTCATTTTGAGTTTAATGCTATGTGTCTGTGCAGCATGACCCTGTCTTGTGTTTAATAACTATTTTTTTTCTTATAGTGTTTGTTGTTTTGATTTGAATTGCGTTTACCTTTTGTTTCTGTTTTGACGTCTGTCTCGTCTTGTGTTTCGGGCTGACGTTTTGTCTGATGTTGGAAGATGACGTTTTTGTAGGCAAACTGCCCAGCTTTGAGAGGCGAGCTGACCTCCTAGCAGGTACGGTATGGGCCTTTCCTGATTCGGTGGATGATTCGGTTAATAGAAAAAAATTTATACCATGGCTTTCAAATGCCTGTGTTACCTACACTGCATTTGAACCAACTGGCATAGGTCATCTTTAAGACTTTGAGCCTGTTGAACAAAATTAGTAAATCAATCGGCCATACTAGTATGTATTAGTGAGTTCATCTTTGTCCTTCTCCATTATTTTTTCTCAAAAAGGGAAAAAAGATCCCCTACAACATATACACACCACAGGTTCAACATTAATGTCAGCCATACAGAGGGCAGAAGCAGCTTAAACATTTCACATCAGTTTTCCCCATCCTCTCATAATTCACTCCATTTGCCTGAAAAGACATGCATTCATAGTTCATCAAGCGCACGCGTTTGTCAAAACATTGCCGACACTGACACTCGAAGCTCAACTGTGCATCATTCACAGTGTGTCCAAGGAGCATCTGTCTCCCAGGACACCCTTCAGAACCTGATTGAGACCCTCCTCCAGCCAGACGCCAGACACACTTGAGCACAGTCAAGGCCTCTGTGAGTTTGACGTCTGGCCTGGAAAGTAGCCCAGAGAGCAGCAGTGCTCATCAGTATGCTTCTCTGCACACTTCTGAGACTGAAGTGCAATTTAGACATTAGACCTGGGTTTAATTTCCGATTTTCAAGCATTTTGTTTACGCCTGTGTGAAAATATCAGATTCTTGAATGCCTCTTATTGCAAAGTATCACTTATAATACGTACATAAGTATGTAACTTAGTGATCCAGCATTAATGTATTCAATGTTAGAGATTTAAGCACTCATGTACATCGCTCTGGATAAGGGCGTCTGCTAAATGCTGTAAATGTAAATGTAAATGTAATACATTTCAGAATGGAAAAAAAACTACCCACGTTGCTTAAGACTCTTAAACATGAAGTATACATGAAGTATAAAATCCTCACATTTATCCTATGGTAAACCTATTTATTATCATTTAGCATTGAAGTAAATACTTTCTTTTGTAGTTTAGTCAAAAATATTTTAGATTGACCAGTTTAACTTTGCTCTGTCACTCATTAGTGCCCCCTGTTGTCCATCATTCACACAACAGAGTAATAGTTTCCCTTCTCTACAGTCCAGACCCATATACAGAAGCAAAAATGCTTGCACTATAGCCATAACTTGTCCTAGGAACAGAATGATGACAAGGCAAAAAAAGGTGTTCCATTATAAACTAGGCCAGTTCACACTGAAACCACCTGGACTTTAATTATGTTGGCTTGTAGAAGGCAACATTATGTTTTTTGCTTATTCTTATTAGACAAAAATATATCAAGAGTAACTCCTCCTAGAGTTTTCGAGTCACATGCACCAAAATCGGATATATCGTAAACACTGGTCTGAAGTTTGTTGCTATTAACCGAGATCCGAGTTCCGGTACTCACGGTACCAGGTCTCAAAATGGCCTTTTTTGCCATAGACACCCATTATAAAATTTTGAGGTTTATAACTTGGCAAGCTTTCGAGATATCTACACCAAAGCCGGCCACTTTCTTTAGGGTGTTACTCTGGACAAAGTTTTAAATTGATGTACGGACTGGCCTTTCGGTTTTCCCCCAGCCCCGCCCCCAACATATACCTAATCAAAAAACTTTCCACAAGATTGACATGTGACATATCAAAACATTCAGAACAATGAGGGGAACTACCTCACAGGTATTCTGATGATGTCATGTGACGTTACATGCAGCCCCGCCCCCAAAAGAAAAATTACCACAAAATGAATGTGCTATATCAAAACACTCAGCACAATGAGGGGAACTGTGTTATGGATATTCGGATGACGTCATGTGACGTCACATGCAACCCCGCCCCCAAAATAAAAAATGACTACAAAATGGACATGTGGTATATCAAAACACTCAGCACAATGAGGGGAATTGCGTTGCGGGTATTCGAGGGATGCTCGCACATGCTCGTATCCACTTGTCTCCAAAAGTATTGGCACCCTAGAAAACCGGCCTTTGGGAATACTTGCTCCGACAAGCCAACATCAAAGTTTGTCACGACGAACTTTACAAATCTAGTTCATTATTCATGCACATATAAAGTATGTGATCACATGGATATGGGCACTTTATAAATATTAGTCATTTATAGTATGATTAATATTTACAGTTTTCATACCAAGCAGAAATTGCACAACTGACACAGTGTTTGAGTAAGAAATGTATTGAATAACATTATAGTTCATGTATAATGCCCCATGTGTAAGCTCTGAATATTTTCTGAATGACAGCCTTCCCAACTTGAGCCCTTTGACCTTAAGTCCCTGGCCCCTTCTCTGTGATGTTACTCATGCTAGTATCCTTCTCTTCCCCTTTCCCCTACACCTTCCCCTTCTCATCCTTCTGCCTTCCCTCCTCCCCTCACACAGAGACAGACCAGCCCTCCCTCGTATGGTTTGACAGAGGCAAGTTTTATTTAACCTTTGAAGGTAAGTCAGGCTTTTTCACCCAAGGACAAAGTGCGTACATGCACTCGAGTCTTCTCTCCATCTCTCCAACCTCATTCTCGTCCACTTCTCCCTGCATCAGTCAATCCTCCATCCAGCGCCTGCTTCATTTTGGTCAGCCAGTGCCTCCCTCTTGCTCTCCCACTCTCCTCTGCATCACAACGTTCATCTGCTCATGTAACACAGCAGCCTGACCTTTCATGGGGAATCATGCATTTTCATGTTCTGGCACTAACCTGTCATCAATTATTAAATGCTTTTGTGGCTTTAATCTCTTAGATTTTTGGCCTAGTCAGTTCATATAATAAATGCATGTAATTAAGTTGCATTTAATCTTGCTTTAATCACCTTATCATCTTGATATTTGTGTTTATGGGATTTATTGATTGTACATATGCTGCATTTACACCTTAACCGTATGTGTGGAAATGCACTGAGTTTCCATTTATTAGTCAATAGATTGGATTGCTCAGTAAACTAGGATGTCAGTGTGTATGTAGTGTAGATGTACTTATCTACAGGATTCCAGATTTCTTGTGATGAATGGACAAACTAAAGAAATAACGAATAAGCTAATTAGTGGACAAGTAGCAAATGATTACACAAAAATTATTTTCTTTGATGTCATGTGAAAATTAGGGCACAACAATTAAATGAGTTTTTTTTGTGTGTGTTACATGTTCACAATAGGCTTGAAAATCTAATCCAAGACTCCCAGAATCAGGGGTGTCCAATCTTATTTCCAAAGATCCCTTTATTTCTATTGAAACCAAGTTCAACTGAATAAATACTGTAAGTGGAAGCAGTTGTTGCTCCTGCTTGACAGGAATGAAAACGTGCACCCACTCCAGCCCTTTGTAAATACGATTGGACGCCATAAAGCATAACCCTTGACATTGGTATATCTAGTAACTCATCAGATATTACAATGATTAAAGATTGTAATAAGTATTTAAAAATGACTAATTTTCTCCCTTTTTAAAATTAATTATTTAAAATTTGCACTTGAATAGTGAAGCCAGAAATATTTTTTGCGTATCTGCTCCAAATTTCATGTTCGTTAAAAGAAAAACACAATCCATACAACGGCTTTGTCCATTTAACAGCTGCAGTCCGTTAATTTGCGAATCAGCTTGTATGATTTCTGTAAGTGCCTCCATGACTGACTTTGTAAACATACAAAGCTTTTAGTAAATCACGGCCTGGGTTGCCAGGTTATTCAACATCCAGATCTGGTTACCAATAAATTGCCAACTCTGCTAATAAACTTAGAAAACCTCTACAGAAAGATGAACTTTAAATCTGTCTCCCTAATTCCATGTAAGGCAGTTAGTTTAAGGTGCATGTAGAGCAAAGAGTAGAACCAGTAGAACCTACATGTGGAACTAAGGATAAGTGATGTATTTGTATGTTTCTTTATTTGACCGTCATTTGTATACGATCAACATTGGTCATCTGTTTTGTTTTTTTACTTAGTTTTTATTTTCTTTTATGTTTTTTTTCCCACTGTACATATGTGTCTCTTATATTTTACTTAGTGTGTGTGTATGTGTGTATTCTAGGCTGTTCTCGGGGCCCGAGTCCCCTCACCATGGGCGCCCAGGACACCCTGCCTGTGGCTGCAGCATTCACAGAGACGGTCAATGCTTACTTCAAGGGAACTGATCCCAGCAAGTAAGGACACTGACACATTCAGTAAACATGCAATGATCTAAATAGAATATTAACTGTGAGGACAATATTGATGTTCAATGAGGATTTCAAGCACAAACATTTAATAATTAACAATTACATGCCCACAAAATCTTAATCTCGGTGTCCGTCTTTAAGGTGTGTGGTGAAGATCACGGGTGAGATGGTGTTATCCTTCCCAGCTGGCATCACCAGGCATTTTGCCAATAATCAAACACCTGCAGTGCTAACTTTTAGCATAACCAACTACAGTCATCTGGAGCACGTCCTTCCTAACCCGCAGTTACTGTGCTGGTAAATGACACTTTTAACATACTTTTGATAATTTATATATTCCCAACCCTTTACAGCAAGGACAATAACACACACTAGATATTTTTAGATTTCTCACAAGTTCCTTTTTGACTTCATTTGATTAAGACTGTAACATTTCTTGCTCATGTCAAGCATTAGTTGTATTTGTATCTTTTTTGGTTATTTACTTATTTATTTGGTTTATTCTGACTTATTGTCTTATTGCTCTAGGCTTCAGCTCACACCTTTATCTTTTTTTTTCTTCGAGTCAGCTGATGGTGACTCACTTATGACTAATCAGCAGAGCTTATCACATTCAGTGTCAGCCTCATACGCAGGCTGTATTTTCACACAGTAGCACTATTTGAAAAAGGGGGTTTGACCATGTATCTGTGTTACATTGTCCTGCCATTGCTCCCATAGTGACACCACCCAGTCCAAACCCAACTCTAAGGAATTCTGGGTAAACATGCCGAACCTCATGACCCACTTAAAGAAGGTATCCGAGCAGAAACCTCAGGCCACATACTACAATGTAGACATGCTGAAATATCAGGTAAAAACCTTTACTTGAAAATGTGTTACTGGTTTTATTTGCAGTATGGGATTTTTTTATGATTAATAAACACTTTCCTTGACAACAATGATAAGGTATGTGATCTAATCTTAACTATATTTATAAAGGCCTCAATGTATTTGTGTGTATCAGGTATCAGCGCAGGGTCTTCAGTCCACTCCTCTGAACCTGGCCATGAACTGGAGGTGTGAACCCACTAGCACTGACCTGAGAATAGACTACAGATACAATGGCAATGCCATGACCACACCTGTGGCTCTCAATAACGTGCAGTTCCTTGTTCCTGTTGACGGAGGAGTCGGTCAGCTACAAGCTGTCCTTCCTCCTGCTGTCTGGTAAGAGAACAATAACTAATCTCTTAATCTTTACTTTTTTCTTATAATTAAAGTCTTTTATGCTGTAAGGGTGCTTTACTATGAATTAGGCTTGGTCATATAGGACAAGTGGTTTGGTTAACACTTGAACACACCAGTATTTTATGTTCAGTGTGGGCATTTGTGAAAGTTCCCTAAATACCATACCTCTTAATTTTATGTACATATTGCCGTTTTAACTTAAAAAATATCATGTATACCTTAAATAATCAATTATGACGATTTTAATATCAGTAAGCAATTGGAGATGAATAAGTGCAGTAAAAATAATACTTCTTAAAAAATACAAAGAAATGCAAGTATCAAGTTATATTTCTAGTAAAAGAAAAGACATCAAGAAGAGTTTTATTCAAATTCTTGAGGTTGTTTCTTAATAAAACGCATCATTTTTTGTTTGGATTTAAATATCAATTTAAAATTTATATACAGAAAACATTAATGTATAGATTTTGTTTACAATGTTGGCCTCTGAAAGCAATTTCTTCTATAGATTTTTTGAAACATTGCTATTCTTTTGAACAGAGGATTTTGCAAGGTTACTAGTTTACTTACATAGCAGGGATCCAAGCTTTGTATTCATTTCGAGATTAACAAAGAGGTTTGTAGTGAATATGAAACCAGTGCATGCTTGATTCCTTTTATCATTTCTTCCTAATGTTGTCTGAAATCCTAGAGCCTAGAGAGGATTCCCATAAGTCCAACTTTATAAGAGTAAGATAACAAAAACAAAAGCTTTTAATTATAGAACTTAAATACACAATCAGCACACAAATTCCTCACTCACTCTCACTCATTTTCTACCGCTTATCCGAACTACCTCGGGTCACGGGGAGCCTGTGCCTATCTCAGGCGTCATCGGGCATGAAGGCAGGATACACCCTGGACGGAGTGCCAACCCATCGCAGGGCACACACACAACTTTTCCAGAGATGCCAATCAACCTACCATGCATGTCTTAGGACCGGGGGAGGAAACCGGAGTACCCGGAGGAAACCCCCGAGGCACGGGGAGAACATGCAAACTCCACACACACAAGGCGGAGGCGGGAATCGAACCCCCAACCCTGGAGGTGTGAGGCGAACGTGCTAACCACTAAGCCACCGTGCCCCCTCCCACAAATTCCTATGAGTAGATTTGTTTGATGCATCATGGTTTTTTGAAGAAGAAAAAATTCATGTACTCATTTAGCAGACGCTTTTATACAAAGCGACTTACAAGCAAAGTCAAATATTAAACCTGGGACAATACAAATAGTGCTTCTACACAAATGTTTAAATTCAGTGCTAGAGGAGCAAAGTGCACAGAGTAGAGGAGTAAGACCTAGAGGAAGTGCAGATATTTATTTATTTATTTATTTATTTGATTGTTTTTGGAGTGGAGACAAGTTAGGGTTTTATTTAAGTGTCCATGGAAAAGGTGGGTCTTTAAGCGTGTGTTGAGGATAGTGATGAATCCTGCTGTCTGGAGGTGTCGAGGTGTGAAGTTTATTTCACCACTGAGTGACCGTCATTAGGAAGCTTCTAGAAAGGAAATTTCTGCCTTGCTAAGCAGCCACTAGTGTTAAAAAATCTAACCTATAGTATGATGCTGAACTTCTGCTACCTACATCTGACTTCTGTAAAGCTGCTTTGTGACAGTGTCTATTGTTAAAACCTATAATTGAACTGAAATTGAAATTTAGACTTAGAAATAAAAAATAGAAATATCTTGCTGCATTTTGAAAAAGGGAGATTTTGTTCATACCTAAAATGATGTTTCAGACAACAGAGCAGTGATCAGTGAGCTTTCATTCATGGCTATTTTGTTATATGTGATGTTTATGTAAGAAAATATATTACATTACATTTACGGCATTTAGCAGACACCCTTATCCAGAGTGACTTACATTTTATTTCAGTTCATACAACTGAGCAATTGAGGCCCAGTAGTGGCAGCTAGGTGGACCTGGGATTCGAGCTCAGTAGGCTACCACATCCCCATATTATTTGGTTTATTATCATATTATCTCATTTTTGCAATGAGCGATTAACATTGCCCTTTGCCAGTTAGTTCTGGATTTGATTGCAGTATAGTATAAAGTTAAAAGCATTTTCAAAATTTACCAGTTGAGGTGTTTTTTGATTTTGGACATATTCCAATTGATATTAAGTCCTGAACTCTAACCTTACTAATACAGTATGTGAAGCAATGCAATGTAGAGATCTTAATGTAGTGTAGTTTGTGAGTGCAGATTGAAAGAGGAGTCGATTAAGGGGGTGACGCAGAGTGCTGAGTCTGACAGATGATGTTTTTTCTTTCTTTTTCATTTGATCTACACAGGAATGCAGAACAGCAGAGGATCCTGTGGAAGATCCCGGATATCTCACAAAAGTCTGAGAATGGAGGTAAAAAAAAAAAGCATGTCAATAAATTTTTTATTTAATCTAGCTGCTCTTATTTAATAAGACTGCAGCTCACGTTGCCTGTTTTGGCTCTTTTTTTTTGCTCTTACTCTCTGCTCCAGGAGTTGGCTCCTTGCTGGCACGGTTCCAACTAACGAATGGCCCCAGTAAACCAGCCCCTCTGGCTGTGCAGTTCACCAGCGAGGGCAGCACACTGTCAGGCTGTGATATCGAGCTGCTCGGCTCTGGATACCGATTCTCTCTCATCAAGAAGAGGTTTGCTGCAGGTGAGAACGGAACCTGACTGATAAGAAAACACTTTTATAAATGGGCTGATAAATGTGTGTCTTGATATTTTCATGCTTTAGCTGTTTTTAATCTATTCCTTATTTAACAAAGGAATAAAACACCCCATGTGGATAGCATGAAAAAACATGATGATGGCTTTAGAATACAAAGCAAGCAGTTCTGCACGCATGTCTCCATCATTGACCCGGTGGTACAAAACAGACTTCATTTTAAAACTAGAAAGAATTTCTTGGTTACACAATTGCACTTATTGACAATATATTGTACATATATAGAATGGAAATGATTTATAAGCTCAATCACTAGTATTAACCAGACGAGGACCGGTTCCTTTTTGAGTCTGGTTCATCTCAAGGTTTCTTCATCATATCGTCTCAGAGAGTTTTTCTATTCAATAAAATTAATACATTTGCAAAGTTAAAAATTTATATCTTGAATTTTTGTGTGTATCAAATCAATTTTAATTGAATTCAAACAAGAAAAGACTATTTATTTAAGGATTACATTATACAGTGATATTACCTACATTAAATTGAAAAAAAAGGGAGCTTAATAATTAAGATATTTTGCATTATATATATTTTTTTCTTTTTTATAAAATGTTCTTTTTTCTTTTACTCAGCGATCAACATTGCCAGTTAGTTCCTGATTTGATTGCAATAAAATATATTATAACGTATATATTATAAAGTTATTATAACTTATCTTGAAGTTGAACCTAAAATGTTAAAACAGGTTGCTCAAAAACATTTGACTGACAGTTTAACTGATTAAAACCCAAATCTGTAAAACGTCCCTCATTTCATCAAACATGGTTTGATAATTAACTGAGTAATATAAATATATCTGAGCAGAGAATGAATGAAACTAGAGGTTACTGCAGGATTATTCTGGAACTGATATTAAAATATGGCAGTGTTTATTGGGACATGATCATGAGGTTTCAATCAGGTTTCAACTGATTTCAAATCCCCAAGCTGCCATCGATGGGTCCCTTAACGCTCAAGTTGTATAAGTGAGATAAATTTAAGTCCATCTGCTAAATGCTGTAATTGTAAATGTATTCGGGTAAAATGACTCACACTGTCCTCTGTTTGTAGGAAAATACCTGGCAGATAACTAATCTGCACCACAGCTCCATGCAGAAGAGTGTGTCTTTATGGACTAAATTAAATTCACTCAAACCATAGAAGAGATGATCACTCTGATCTCTGCCAGATGTTTTTGGGGATCCCCTTTCTAGATGTCTGACCCAGGAGGAGGCCACTACGCTCCAGCAGTATTTTTAGGGTGTACTTCTCGTATTTGTAAAATCGTAAACATTTCAGAACTGTATTGCTGCTGTTAGACAGCATGGGTTTCTCCTAAGACTAGCCTCTCGTCTGTCTAACGTCTATTCGTTAAACTCGTTGGCTGTGGCTGCCTGAATACGTTCTATCTCCCTAAACACGCTGTCGCTGTTAAAGCTGTTCAGCTCTAGACACCTTTCTGCCGATAGAGAAACTTTCCATCTAGAACCTTGAAGGTGTTTCCAAACTAATTTGAAGCTTTCAGGTTGAATAGGAAACTGTTCAGAGTTTGACCTGATGCTAGAAGGCAGATCAATTTAAGTACTTAATATAAGTAATAAAAGATAATTTACTACTCATTCAGGTAATCTTGAAAAGCTGAATCAGGCAAAGGAAAGGACAGAGGATCCACGGTCAAAGAAGATTTAAACCATTAATGTAAAAAGTCAAGTATTTGTGCTCCTCTTGGCACTGAAAAGTCTTGTCCTGTATTATGTCTTGTTTAGGCAGCCACAGCTGAAACTATGTCTTGCTTGCAATTGTATTAAAAAGAAAAAAAAAAAACAAGGATTTCTTTCAGTTGAGAAAAAAAGCTGTTTAAAATGTAATTTTAAATGGATAATATATATCTTGAAGGGCGTTTGGTGTTTTTCCTCATACTGGTGAATAGCCTTTCTGTTGTTCCTAAGACAGCAGTGTTAGACTTCTGAGTACATCACTCTATTTTTATTTATTCCTGATCATTTGTTGTACAAAAAAAGAAACAGAAATTCCGTGACTGTATATGTATCACAGTTTAGGATCCTTAAAGTTATAAATATTTGATTTGATTATTTTTTTTTGTTATCTGTGTAGTTGGGTAACCTGTGTACAGTATAATGCGGAGGTATAATTTTTACATTTATTTCAGATATAATTTTTTAAACTCAAGTGCAACAGAGAATCGAGCTGTATGTATATGGGTGGGGGTAAAAGTGGCTGAATACTGTATCTGTGTGGGTGCTCATGCTTTATGAAAGCAGTGTTATGTATATCTGCACTATTAGTTAGAAACACGAATCAGTTTTTGGACAGTTTAAACCCATTTACTGTTCACATCATTGTGCTGTATTCAACTGTTCGCATCTTCCCGTGTATTTTATTTGATGTTTCAAGCATGAACCCTTGTCAAAAAAACCCAGCACTTGAGTTCATGGATTTATTTTTGAATCATAATGTCTCTGTGAGATGACAAGGACGAGGTTTGGCGAGTGGTTAGGAAGACCAAAACGCTTTTTTTTTCTTCTTCTTCTTTTTCGTATGTGTGTGTATCCCAAGAGAGAATAAGCTGCATATTTTTAAATGTTATAAACGATTAATAAAGTGATAAAATATTGTTTCTTGTGGAAAGCATACCACTGTGCTACTTTTGAACTTCCCGTATTCTCCAATATATGATACAAAGAACAAAAACTTCCTCCTGTCACATTAAGTGGTTGCTGTAGAGAAAACACTGGTGCTTTGAGAAAGTTTATTCCCATCTGTTTTTTTTTTTTTTCTTTTTAATTATTTATTTTTTTTGCATTCATACCTGCTGTACGTTGTGAAGGATCAGTGCACTTGCCTTTAAACATTAACACATTATTCTGTGTTGCATTAAACACATTTTGAGAATCCTGAGTACAGTTCTCCAGCAGTGGATGAGTTTTCTCTCTGTAATCCAAACTGAAGTGTTATCCAGACTGTGCTTGAGAGGCAAGAAGCTGTGTTGTGTGTCAGTCAGGTACAGTAATTGAAGTGTGTGTGGTGTGAGTGTGTACTGTATGTGTGTTTCTGAGGTTGTGAGCATGTGTGACTGTCTGTTGTTTGATCATTCTAGAATTTTCTTGCCAGCAAAATGTGCAAGCTATGTTTGTACAGACGGTGTTAACAATGAACCCGAGATTCTTTGCTCTTTCCAAACCAATAAAATAACATGTAAGCTGAGAGTAATGTTTTTTTCTTTTACTACTCTGATTTTCAGATAGCGTTGAGACTTTGATGTGACCAATGCATTCATGATTTCATATTTATTCATCCATCTTCAGTCAGCACTTTTTTCTGGTTATGACATATTATGATGATGAAGTGAATCCTGAGCTTTTCCTGGGAACGTTGAAGGTGAGGTGGAAATATGTCTTGGACGTGGGACAAGTCCATGTCAGGGCAGCATGCACACAATAATAGGGCAATTTTAGCACAGGCAATTTATCTACCAGCATGTTTTTGGGAAACCAACACAGATGCAGGAAAAACATGCAAATGTTTTGTAAAGGTGTTTCACATTTATCTTATTTACACAAGTTCATACTTTTCACTCGTTTATAAAGTTCAAAAGCTTTCATTGGTATGTATGATGAGAGGTAGCTGAGTGGTTAAGGTGTTGAACTACTGAGCAGAAGGTTGTGATTTCTAATCCCAGGACTGCCCAGTTGTTACTGCTGGACCCATAAGCAAAGCCCTAATCCCTCCATTGCTCAGCTGTATAAACGAGATACATGTGAGCCACTCTGAATAAGGGTAAATGCTGTGTGGGGTTCTTGGAAGTTTTATCAAGGGCATGATTGTATGTAATATAAACTGAAACAAATTATATAGACAAATATAATAATGCTGTAACATTTATTAGACAATAAAACTTAAAAATATGCATTACAAGCAGACTATAGGGTTCCTCAACTCTTTTGTAGACACTTGACATTGAATTGAACACAAAACACACATTAAATCTTTTCACATAATGCTTGTGTTTTATGCCCAAATGTATAAGCATGTGTACTGATTTGCCAGTTATAAGCAGAAAGGCAACTGATTTTACTTATTTTTACATAAAGCCCAGAAGGTCTTCGCTCTCTAGCTAACTTTCTCTCACACACACAAACCCATACACTGTGAAGCTTGTGAGCTCGTGAAGAGAGTGTGTCTGATGCTCAACACAGGAGAGAGAGGTCACTCTTTCGGCAGCCCACCTGACAGCATACGTTGGTCATCATGGGGTTCAGGTCTCGTGTTGACAGATCCAACCCTGTGCTCTCACTCAGGTCCTCATCACTGCTCTGCTCTGCAAGAGAAAACACTGTGGAACACATACATACACATACATTATGTTATTATTTACATCCACCTTTTTAAAAAGAACATTTTTACCGGTGCTCTCACTGCTGAAGCAGTCTAAAGGCAGGTTATTGTATCAGAATTGCATTTGAATTGGCATCATGGTCCTATAGAGGTACAAACAAGAAGTGATTAAGTAAACAGAAGTTATTAAGTGGGTTCAGGGCAATATTATTTTCCTAATGACCAGGCCCCAGAGAAGTCCAGTTAGATTATGCAATTACACCGCAAAGAAAATCTAGTTACACAGCATGCTGTATCTATTAGAAATGCATGTTAGCATAACTGATCATAATTACACTGTGTTAACAGATCAGGCCTGTGTTCTAGTGCTGTTATTGAGTCTGTTCATTCAGAAATCTGGATGTAGATGGAGAATTTAAACAATAAATCTGAGTTAAAATAGCAGCAAATAGTATTTGAAAATAAGGTTGGTGGCTCATTAATGAACAGAGAGAGAGAGGTGCTAATAGCTGGCTGTTGAACTGCTCATGCTATTGAATAACCTGTAAAATCAAGATGTTAACAAGGAAGCTGAATTAAGACAAAAGGAGCCGACAGATTTCTGATCCCTAATTTGTGCATTAGAACCTCATTTGTTAAGGCTGGACTTTGAACTACTGGGCTACCAAGCATTGCAGTGTCCTTGAGCAGGACTTTTAACCCCTTAGTTGAATTGTATCCTGGTTTGATTGTATTTTTTTACATAAAAGAATCAACCAAAGGAACTTAATCAAATGTACTTAATCCAGTCAAATGACATTAAGTCATTCATGTAAGACATATTTTCTGTTTTGTAGGTGGTCCTTGTTGGTTTACTGCATAAGCTTACCAGGATGTTGTAGACATGTATTTAAGAAGTGTTCGAATCATTTATCGCTGCACTTGTGCTCATTCCAGGACTTTTCTTTAATTCAATTCAATTTTATTTGTATAGCAATTTTAACAATGGACATTGTCTCAACGCAGCTTTAAATAATCATAAAATTCAGAATAAATTCATAATATGCTCAGAACTTTCAAGACACTTAGTAGCGTTTGCCTTCCCTATTTTACTGTATACTGTAATGCTTTATAGAAGAGGATGGTTACATTTTGGGTTTATTTCCTCTCAAGAATTCTTCTCATATAATTTTTTACTCTCCAATGATGCCTCATTTTTTACTGGGGATCTAATTTTGACCACAATTTTGTAAAGGTGCTATGGGGTTGTAATTTTATTTGTAAAAAGAAATACAAAAAGTGGAATATTATTTAAATAGTGATACAAATAATGGAATAAAGATGAATTCATGTTTTTTTTTGAACTACACCATACTTGATTTTAAAATGGCAGCAATTTAAAGTAATAACGTTCATATTTACGTATCCAGGCTGTACAGCCTTTAGAAGAAATTATTGCATTTGGATATAAATAGTACTTTGACTCACCATCATTTTGTGGTGTAAGCAGCCTTCTCCACCTGGAGCCTCCACAGGTGTAGACTACGGCCCGGATGAATTCACGGCCACAGAGCTTGACCGCCTTGACCTCCGCTTGCACCTGCACCATGCTGCAACCGGCCCACAGCAGCAACAAGGGCACCAGAGGCAACTGATAACTTCCTCTCATAGTGGCTCCTTCACGTTCGTACTCTTTCCTTGTTGTTCTCTGCTTCTTCACTAACTTCAAGGCTAAAAGCTTGTCTGTGAAATGTGCTGTAACTTGTGCTCTGTTTATATAGGGGCATTCTCCATCTTTCTTATCTATTTTATCCAGTCCACCTCCCCTTTAAACTCCACCCTGATCACAGTGCTCCTCTCAGCGAAACATGTTTATAATGCCTGCTATCTTTAAAGGCAGAAAAAAACATTTTCAACAGGTTGTTAAGTGCTTTACTGCCCCAATCTAGAATCAAATTACATCCCTTTCGGGAAAGCACCTTGTCTCCTGGCTGCTCCAGTGTAATGGTTTCATCCTTCATAATGCAAAGCTAATCGAGTCATACCTCGAGCATCAGACCTCATCACCCCCCAGCCCTGGCAAAACATACAAAAGCACATAATCTGATTGCTATGTTATTATGTTCTCTGAAACCAGCTGAGCCACAAATAAAAAGTGGAAATGATTATGATCACTCTAATATGGACCATAATGGCTTTATTGTCAGAGCGACGTCTCCCTGGAGAAGGTTAATATGTCCCTATATGACTGAGATATCATATCATCATGCCATGTGCAACATTAAATGATATAGGAATACTTTTGATAAAGCCCAATTTGAATTTTGAAGAAATGCATTTTTGACCACATATATATAGAACATATGATAAAAAAAAATCCACACGAGCACCTTATAGAAAATATTTCCTTATAGTGGGAAAAATCTTGTTCTAGCTAGCAGACCACCAAAAATCAAGCATCGCGTTAGTTCTGGCAGGCCACGTCGTCAAGCGTGCATCAGCTGATAATCAGCTGTCCACGACACACACCAATCCGGTTACAACATCCATATTACCCGACCATTTAAATTCCCATTCATAGAGCCGCTCTAGGGCTTTGCTGCTGCGATCTAAACTCCCTCCTCCAACCCCGACTCCACCATGCCGGAACCTGTGTACGTTGTACCAGTTTACGTCATAAATCTCCACATTTTTTCCCCTCTCTCTCTAATTATTTAATTATTTATTTATCCATTTATTCATTTATTATTTGCAAAAAAAAAAACTATGCATGATTAATTGTTCTGTTATAACACTAACTGTATGCTACAGTATCATCTAATTAATTCTCATTTGACAAAGTGGTCCTGACAGAACTAGACTGTTAAAGGCTGGAAATGACCAAATTACCTCCTAATCTTCAACTGTCTAGTTTGGATGAGTTTTTGCCCATGACAGCCTCAGAACTTGGCTGACAGGAGTGGAACCTGATGTGGTTTTCTGCTGTTGTAGTCCATCCACCTCAATGTTTGATGTGTTGTGTGTTCGGAGATGCGTTTCTGCTCACCATGGTTGTAAAGAGCTGGTTTAAGGCATACATAAGGAATTAGATAACTGGTAATTGATTGAATGAATGGATGGATGGATGGATGGATGGATGGATGGATAGATAGATAGATAGATAGATAGATAGATGGATGGATGGATGGATGGATGGATGGATGGATGGATGGATGGATGGATGGATGGTAAATTCATTTCACATTTTTGTTTGTTTTTTTATCTACCAAAAATTCTATAAAGTCTGGTACTTCGGTCTATAATGGATAAACACGACACACTGCCACAACCATGTGCCCTATATAATCACAGGTCCATTTAAGTTAGTCACTTCCCATTTCTGCTGCTCTGATGAAGCTCTGTTTGATTTGCACTAAAAGACCCTGAATATTGAACTCTCAGGTAAATCATAGATTGGAGCAGCTCATATAATGACAGCCATTTGCAGAGGTCTGATGGGGTATTGATGATATGACAGGGTTGTAATCTGTCCACAGGTTCTGGCAATCACACTCTTCCTTCCCTCTCCATTACCTTTTAGTGTGTTACTGTTAAACCCATCACCTCCTCTCCAATGTAACTGCAGGGTGTTTTAATTGTAATTTCTCAAACATTTCTTTCGTTCTTATTCTTGGATCGGACTATCATATTTAATACATTTAATTAATAAACTTAAAACTTTAAACACTTAAACACTTTACTCAAATCAAATGATGATTTAGGTTATTCATAATTATTCAGAAATTGGAAGTCCACTAAATGTTGTGCTTTAAGATTCTTAACATAAATCAGGATTTCAGTACAACGCCCCCAGCCTGGGTAAGCATGAAACAAGAGTCTGTCCCAGATCAGCTCTATACTCTTTAGATATTAAGTCATTGAAGAAACAGAAAAAATCATTTTCTTAAAAATACAAATTTAGTTTGGAATGCTGCACATAAACATATAGGTCTATAAACATAAACATAAACATATAGATATGTCTAGAATATCTCAATTTATCTCCTATTTGGGGTAAGGAAAAGTTTACACCTGGTAAGAAAGATTTAAATTGTGGAATATAAAAGTTATTCAGACAGTGATCGATCGGAGTTTTAATTTTAATAAAATCAATTAGAAATATACACTATACAATATACATATATTTACAGTTAAAAAGCTAAATAAAATGTAATCCCACAGGAAGGGACACACATCTATACTATATATTATTACAACACAATGGTTAAATATAGTACTGAATCATTAAGATTAAATGCTTGGGAAATGGATATACAATATAAAATGGATATACTCGCTTGTCTTAATGCACAAACACAGCCAATAAACACAAAGTTTAAATTAATTCAATACAAATGGTTATGATAACATATATAACTCCTGTCAAGCTCAGGGGCCCAGCAATAGCAACCTGTTGGACCTGGGAATTGAACTCACAACCTTCCAAATGGTAACAACACCTTAACCACTAGGCTAAGACATCCGCATATAGCTTTATACAGAGATCTTTATACATCAAAACAGACTGAAATTCAGACTCCTTCAAGCCAAGAGAGTGATTGCATTATGCTGGAAGTGTATGGATGTGCCATCTTTGAAAAAGGATAAGGATGATCAGACTCTAGTGGGCTGGAAAGACTAACTTACATTGCTAAGGACAAGCGGAAAGACTTTGTCCAGCTACGGGAACCATGCATGAGCACTGTGAAAACTGGAAATGTAAACTTTGCTTGAAAAATAATTGTAAAAATGTTTGTAATTATTATTATTATTATTTTTTTTAATATTTGTGTAACTGTTTCCTGGGAAAAAACATGGTTTCTCTCTGTCACAGCTGTCAGTAGAGTGAAGAGCTGACTATCTCCTCCAGTCTGTCCACCTGCCAAAACAACAACAACATTGCAGTGTTCAGCACCAGTGTAGGAAAGGTAGATATTATACAGTACAATCCTAACATTAGAATCCAAAACTAAGAACTGCTTTATTAAATACTGGCACCCCAGCAACATTCTATCAGTAATAAATGTTTTCCTGTATTATTTAATGATCTAATCTTGGTTGCAAAAATATTTGTCCTCTTTTTTATGAGAATGAACTGTTCTCAGCTCAAACATTTATACCCTACTGTAAGAATTGTTACGATGTGCAAAAGGAACAGTTTGACTTGTTGAAGTTCACCTCTGTTCCGTCTCCTGCTGTGAAGTTCTTCAGCTTGTAGACGTTGACTTGGCCCTCACTGTCCCCTACTAGAACACAATCTGTCTTCATGGCAAATAGCAGAGTGGTTGGTCTCACCCCAGGAATGGGCTCACTTACTAAAGTTGGATTTACACTGTGAAATAGAAATGAACCAGGAATGAAAAACAAAGCAATTGAGGCAAAATAGTTAACAGAATGAAACCATGCCATAATCACATTTTCATCGGTTAGTCATCTGTTAGTAAAGTGAGTGATATGAAACCAAGTGAGAATGGTAAGGGTGCTTACCGGCTAGCTCCCAGATCCCAGATTTCTACTCTGTCCTTATTAACCGCCCCAAACACAGTAGCCCAGCGATAGGACCACATGATATCATACACAGGTTTCTTGAGGGAAGTGATGCTCAGCACTGGAGTAAAGTGTCCCTCTGACCAAAGCTGAATGGTCCAGTCAGCAGAACAACTGAGGAAGACATCTGGACAAAACGGTGACCGTGTGACCTTATAAACGGCACCCTAAAGTGATTGAATCAATATATGTTAAGGTCAGTCAGGAAATGCAAACCAGTGTTACCAATTAATTAATAAGCCAATTTTTACCAATAAAATTAATTTTCACTTTTGCAAGTGTACAGAAGTAACAAACCAGGTGATGTGTGTAGGTCTCCAAGAAGTGCTCATTGTGTGAACAGGAACATTCATGAATGTGTCCTTCTTCGGTTCCCACCAAATACATATTGGAATCCTGTTGCATAGATACAAGAATACAACAACAGATATTTTGCACTCCTCCTTAACTGCAGTGATAGGTGGCGAACAATTTGATTCACACAAGTCAAGTCACGAAGATTTTATTTTCATGTCAACCATATTTAGCTGACTCAGTACAGAGTGAAATGCAACGATGCTTCTTCAAAGCCTTCTTCTGCTACATAAACTACCACAGAGCTAAGGACATAAAGTAAGTTGTCCTAGCTACACAAAGTGGATATTGTGCATCTTAGTGTAAACGGTGCAAAATAAAAAACAGACAGACAATACAAAACACTACAGGACATACAGGACATAAAACAGCGCTGACCAGTGTGCAGTCTGTAATTGACCACTGTGCAAATAAGCAGATGTAAAAAATAAGAGGATTCTTGTAAACATATGTAAACATACAGTAGCAGCAGCTGATGGTAGCGATTAAACAGAGATGTGTCTATTCTACCCAGAAGAATATATTTACACAAGCAAACTTCATGTAATTAAATGTCACGGCTGATCAACTGCACCTTTTTTGATTGTGAACTATTCCTTTTTTTGATTGTGAACTATCAACTATAACAGTTTACTTGATTTTTGTGTGTGATCCATTGTGATGTTTCTAACCTTGGGGTGAAATTCAAGGCAGAGTCCAACGGCCCAGCGAGAGGTCAATGGATCCTGCTTCCACGATTTCTCTGTTTTTTCATTCCTTATCCTCTTCAGCTTCAGCATATCTGGTTCAAATCGGTGACGCGCAACAGACACACAAAGAAAATGAGTTGACCTTTTTACCAAGATATTATTTAACAGTAACAAATTTATTTTTGACCAGTCGCATAGATCAGTCTAGTCTAATGATGAAAATGAAAGTTTGACGAGCATTTTATAAGCTCATCATTTACCTTAATAGAGAAGCATCCATCCATTTCCACCACTACAGAGACATGTTCTATGGTTTGTTTTTCTTTAAGATGACGTGATATATTTTTATTTTTAATTTACCAGTGCATTCAAGGCCTTGATGAGGAAACCATTCACTGACCCTCCCATCAGCTGACACAGAGAACAGCGTCTCTCTTTTATCTTCTTCTGATTGACTCTGTATGCGATCGATCCACTTTACCTGCCACGCTGCTGCTGTGTGTTTTTGGGCACAGTCCCTGCACAAAGATATGAATCATGGTCAATGATAGAGGTATAGTCAGACCTTGTGTTATAATGGCAAAAAAACTGCATGATCATCCAGAACCCTTTATTCAATTATCCAAATCTCACTAATAATGTGTTTTTACAGCAATATTCCACAGTACTCTGCTCTTTTTATACTGTAGTACCATGTAAAATTCTATTTTCTACAGAAATTTGTGGGGAAGTTGTAAAAGATGTCATTGGAAACAAGAAGATCAATTCAATTCAATTTAATTCAAATTTTATTTTAACAATGGACATTGTCTCAAAGCAGCTTTAGAAAACATGAGAAACATAGTACAAAGTTTAATATTATACAAAGATTAATATTAATATTAGACTTATTTTTAAATGTGTTTGTATTTATCTCCAATGAGGAAAGGAGCCTGAGGTGACTGAGGCGACTGTGGTGAGGAAAAAGTCCCATAGATGGAAGAGGAAGAAACCTTGAGAGGAACCAGACTCAAAAGGGAACTTCATCCTCATTTTGGTGACACCGGAGAGTGTGATTATAGATATACAGAACAAAAAGGCTATTAATGGTGATGTTTCTGGATTTTCATTTAAGTACGGTACAGTACGTCTATATAGAAGTGCAGAAAAACAAATCCAATACACTGAAAATCTCTTAGTAAGGCTTCCTTCCTGCATCCTGTTCTTTTTTTTTACTGTTTTAAATGTTTTATTGTTTGGCAAAATCATTAAAATGTGAACATCTGGTGTCATAAAAACCACTGAAAATGCTTTTTTGTTTACTATATTTTATGTCAGGTGCAAAAAACACTGACTGTAATCGATTATTTACGTAATGAAAGGCCATTTTCAGTAGAGAAAGAGAGAGAGAGAGAGAGAGAGGGGGGGAAGAACCCTTCAAAGAGAAGAGCATAGTCATGATCATTTCAGAATGCACTACAGCTCATATCCTTTTGTGCTTTAGATGAAGTGGAAAGTAAAAGTGCTCATATTCTACCTGCTGTCACAGACCAGCATTGCCTCAGTGCTCTGCATGCTGTAGATAGCAATGGTACCATCATATAGGCCCACTGCTATCTGACTGGGATTTGAAGCTGAGAAGTCCAGTGATGTTACACTGGTGTGACAATGGAAAATCCGCTCAGGCCACTATAAAACATTCACAGAAAAACTCATTAGCACAGTCACAGCTAGAGAAAAATGTAATGACATTCTGATTTATGAAGTAAATGTGAATCATACAGTAGGATTCTTCAGAGACCAGATGCAGACCAGTCCAGAGGCCTGATCCTTGAATTCAAACTGTCCATATCCCACGGCCAGAATGTCCTACAGCAGAACAAAGATGATTGCTAGTCATAAACTCTTACATTATCGATTCAGTTAGATTTTTTTTCACACTTCAATACACTATGTGTACAAAATAGTTCACTTTGCATATCTATACAATGTGCAACATGCCTCTAATGGCTTCATGTTATGTGCAAAATACACACCGCATTATACACTCATGCATACCCTCAATATACACTGATATAGTCATGTTTCATATATATTTATTCTTAATTCTTTCTTTTTAATTTCTTCTTTTTCGTTATCAATTTTCAGTTGAATTCATTACATTTCATTGTATTGTATACAATGACAATAAAGTATCTATTATCTTAGCTTATCCTGCCTTATCTTATCATATTTAGACCACTAAAGAGCAACATTTAAAGAGCTTTTCAAGCTCTTTATTTCAATCAAGTGAGAAAAAGAAGGCTGAAACAGTGTGTAGTGTATTACTGGATTGTTCTTGTTCCAGGTCATGCAGCTCACACTGTGGGCCTTGGTTAGCTCACAGCTGAAGGCCCAGAGGAGCTCCAGAGCTGGGCTGAGCGAATCCTCTTCCTTAACCTCGACTTCATCCTCTTCAACCAAGTTTGGTTCATAGTCTGGATCTGGAAATAAAAGAAAGTACAGACCTGCTCTGTAAATCTACAAATTTCAATTTCTAAATAAAAAAATTGAAAGGACACAAAATGTATATAAAGACTAAAGCTAAATACAGGCTTTGCTCTAAACAAATACACTATACAATTTAAAATAATGTCTTAGTAATGTCTTTTTATTTAAGAATTCATGTTGTGTTTGAATCAAAGTACTAATGAATGTTTAGAAACTGCTCATTACCTGACAGGATGGGCAGCCCTCTGTAGGCAGCTAGTTTTTGTTGGTAGATGTTCAGCAGAACCGTTTTCTCCATCACCTTCAGAGACTGTAGGAAGTTCTCTGAGTACAGGATCCGCTCTGAGTCAGGCTCTTCCACCACCTTAGCTGTGGAAGCCACTATCTCTCTTTGAGTGCTAGTGGTACTGGCTATGAACATAAAACAGAGTCCGTGAATTATTTACATGTTTTATGACATTCTTGAAACTGATGTTGATCGATGATGTTTCATCAACCAATGATGATTCATTTTCTATAACAGCAGCGCTGATGGTAGTGCTGGTTGTGATTAAAATGACAGGTTGATATTAATGTGATTAACTATAGAAGGTAGGGACGCATCACATAAACCACATTTACATACCAATGTGTGTAGTTGTTGACAGAGAACTTTACTGTGAGGAGCGATTTGTTTAGCATTTTTGGAAAAAGTCTCCATGTCAGTGCTTGGTGAAGTGGTGGCTCAAGTGGTTAAGGCTCTGGGTTATTGATAAGAAGGTTGAGCAAATGAGCAATGCATTTAACCCTCCCTGCTTCACTGTACTGTATATGCTTCCCAGTTGAATATGCAAAGAAAAGAATTCTGCTGTAATGTATACATGGTGATAACAAAGGCATCTATTCTATCAGCTGTGTCTTCAAGACAAAGGACTTGAAGGAATGACTATTTATAGCCTCTGTAAAGCAAGTAAAAGCTAGAATAACAATTTTCATAGATGTTCCAATGTACTTATTATTAGCTAAAAATATTGATGCAAATTTAGCATTGGCAAAATGCCATGCTGCCTGAGGAATAAAACGCATCACCTGTAACAGAACCCGTTGTGTTAATTTTAACATAATAATAACAGCTAGAAAATCTGTTTGAGTAAATGAAGGTGCCACTCTTACCTGTGCTGGTGGAACTGAGTATGGACATGGCTCTCTTGAAACCTCCATCTGACTCTAATTGAGGGGTGGAGGCGACATCTAGGATGCTGGTTTTCACATCATCTGTAATACTTCCTGACTCTTCTGCCCCGTTGCTGTTAAACCACAAGTCGTAGATGTCCCAACTGGTGGCCATGGAACCTGTACACATGAATAAATATATTTTTCTTCTATACATTTCTTTATGTACACTGTATATTGAGTAGTTCTTATTTTACCTAGCCCACTAATGGCAATATAGTCATAAAGAAGTTCCAAAGAAAACCCCAAAACAGTTGCTTTTCAAAGTAAAGAGCAATATATAACCTATTTCTCCTCTCTGAGATGCTCCAAATGTTTATTCATAAGCTTTTAACATTTTAAGGTTTTTTCAACTATTAGAATTTTACCCTGATATTATACTGTATAAGAAATCAAAGTATTGAAAAATTGGAAAAGTGACAGTTATATTCAGCAACTTACCTTTTTCCACCATGATGATTTGATCGCTCTGCGCTTCTTTAGATTTAGAGGCTGCGTTAAATGTCTGCATAGCTCGCTCCATATATAGATCATTTCCCTCTCTGCTCTTGCAAAGTTCTGTATAAGCCTTGTTCCTCGTCCTTCAGGCACCAAGAAAGAGACATATGTAATGATTACGTTATGTTTATGTATGAAGCTGATATTAAGCATTTCTGTAAACAAATCAACAGCAAAACAGCTCAGTGTTGAGCTTCTGAAGTTTGCAGGAACTCAGCAAGGCTTTTACACCCTTTAGCTTATATTTCTGGAACATATAAAGCATGCAAAGAAAGATAGCGTAAGCTCTTACTTGACTGCTTCAGCCTCTTCTGAGTCAACAGATACACACACTGCAGGAATATCCAGGAAGCACATGTTCTCTGTTTCAGTGAGGTTAATAACCACTGGAATGTCCAGCATATCCTCGGTGATCTCCTCCTCTATCTTCGTCTTTGGTTCTTTTAGTTCTTTAAGAAAACACGTGTCAGAATTACAGTTAAAGATAAACACAGATACTGCTGAATTTATCGGTGTAGTGGCTTTTCTGACTGCATAGAGTTCTGTATGCTTTACTATACTCTTTTGTATGTACCCAATATGTCCTGACACCTAAGCATCGCATCCTAATGTGCTTTTCCGACATCCCATTAGAAACCTCAAAATCTAGTATCAAGCCTTTCCAGAAGTGTGGTGGTTCTTATAACAGTATCTAGAACTGGGTGCTCAAAAAACACATATATGTGATGGAGAGATGCCCACAAACGTTATGCCATGTGAATGTACTTAGTTTCACAAAGAGGACAGATCTGAAGAGATGGGCAAACCTGGGAGACTAATCAAAGTTTCTTCTTTTATAGTAGGCTCCTCAAGTTCTTCGCCCAAAGATGCAATCGTAGAGCAACTCACACTTGACACTACACTGCTCCCGAAGGCAGACCTAGAACAGAAATTCTTTAATTATTACCGATTCAATTTGAGTGTATTTCTATGACCCTTTAAACAACAGATACGGTCACAAAGCAGCTTTACAGAAATATTAATTTGAATATTATTTATCTCCAGTGAGCAAGACAGAGCTGTGGAAAAACCTGAAGAAACCGTGAAAGGAACCAGACTCAAAAGGGTCTGTGTAACACTACTGTGTGAGATAATAAATCATTTCCTTTTATATCTGTGTACTATATGGTCAAAAAGTGCAATTATGTAACCAGGAAATTCTGAAAGTCTGTTTTTTTGACGTTTTTTGCTGCTACTTATGTAAAAGGCCCTAAACAGTTTAGCTCCCATGTATCTAGCCAGTCTTTTAACACACTACATTCTGTCAGACTGTCACAAAACTCTGAACTTCTGGAAGTTCCCAGAATATAAGAGTCTACTAAAAGTGGTAGGGCATTTTCATATTCAGCTCCCAAACTTTGGAACAGCCTTCCTGACAGTGTTCGGGCCAGCTCCAGGTGAATTCTGCTTCATGAAGATTTCAGACCTTCATTGAGAAGAAGCTAATCCTGTGAGGATCCCGAGGCACCTAAAGACGTACCAGTTCCAGTTGGATTACGCTTCAAGATTTTCATTCAAAGTGAAGATGGCAACTACATGAGGACTTTGAGGAGCACAACCTCTTAATCAATACATATGATGGGCTATTTTATGGGTTGCTCAGGAGCTGCTGGATACACAACTCAAATTAACTGTATATGACTGTCAAAGGACATTATTTATAATCATTTATAGCTACACTCTCTGGTGTCACCCAAATGAGGATGGGTTCCCTTTTGAGTCTGGTTCCTCCTAAGATTTCTTCCTCATACCAACATCTAAGGGAGGCTTTCCTTGCCACAGTCACCTTAGGTTTGCTCATTCAGGATAAATAAGGATAAATTCAAATAAACATTTTATGTTCTGCAAAGCTGCTTTGAGACAATAGTCGTTGTTATAAGCGCTTTACAAATAAAATTGAATTGAACTGGAAAAAGTTATCAACTGTTTACTGAGGTAGACTTGAATGCAAAACTGCATCAACTGCATCAACATTGATTCTATGTGTACAATCCACATTAACCTCATGATTACTGTTGACTCAGAGGGAGAAAGCTCATCTACTATAGAGAAGAACAGCGATGAACAGTTTGCAGTATAATTACATGGTAAAGGGTCCTACAGAGCTTGAACTCATTGTGTGGAACGCTGTGGACAAAAAGTCAGAGATGGTCACTTCTGATGCGTCATGTCGTGCTAATATTTTGCTCTGTTTCTTTTGCATGGCTCCGGGTTCCGGCCTGTACAGAGGCTTAGGAGTGACATCCTTCCCTGTTTCGTCAAACACCTGAGCAAAAAGTCAGTGAACACATCATTAGACAGATGTTTTAGCCTGAAATTGAGTTTCAGTTCAGACACACCCAGTGGCCTGGTGTAATGGCTATTACCTGTACAGTGTGTTTGGGGGCTTGAACATGGCTTTTATCAAGAACTCTACTGTCTCTTGCTAAACTGAAGCTCCTGCGGCTCATAGACCCATGGACATTCCTTTTTATGAAGCTTTGGTTTACACGGAGTGTTCCGGATCCTGACTGTGGTATCATTCGTGATGATCTAAGGAAGATAATAATATCATCATCATCATCATCATCATCATCATCATCATCATCATCATCATCATCATCAATATAATCATCATCATGGGCTGCTTGAGGAAGAACAAAGATTAAATCAAACAACATGAAACAGAAACGTTACTACTGCTACTACTAATAATAATAGCAGTATTATTATTAATTATATAATAATTATAATAATAAAGTAATTATTATATATTATTCTATTAATAATAGTAATAGTATAATATTATTATTATTATTCCTGATAGCTAGGTTCATTACATTTATCTAGTAAAATTATTTTATTAAAGTAGAATTACTCTTCTTCTTCTTCTTCTTCTTCTTCTTCTTCTTCTCCAATTATTATTATTATTATTATTATTATTATTATTGTTATTATTATTATTATTATTATTATTATTATTATTATTATTATTATTATTATTATTACAGCAGTTAGAATAAAGCATTTCAATATTTCATGCTGTTTTCAAACAGCATGAATAATTGAAATGCTTTATTCTAATTGCTGTAATAATAATGATATATTATTATTTATTATTAATTATTTATTATTATAGTCGTTCTTTGTCCTAAATATATATGACTGATCTTAATGAGAAACATGAAACTATTTAATGTTGTAATTCTACTTTAATAAAATGCTTAAATACTGTAATAAAAACTAGATGAATGTAATTATAGCTATCAGGAACAAGTCTGTATACTATATACTATATATATTCTGACTTTATACTAAACAGACATTTTATCCATAAAGGAATAACTTACGGAGTGACTCTTAAAGAGGATCTGACTGGTTTTGCCGTTTGATTGGACATTTTGTTGATCCTTTAGTTAACAATTGAACAGAAAAGCAGTAAATAGTAATAAAGTGCCGTTCGACACCGAGCTCGCGAAGTTTCCTTGGAGTGTGCACTGTAACCATGGTAACAGACCCCTCTGACGAAACACGAGTAGCTTCGTCCGAGTAACCACCAGATGGCAGCAGTTATATTTCCCGCTGAACAAATATGTACGATTTCGCCTAAGAAGAAGAAAAGCCGGTTTTCTTCAAAATGGCTGCCTCTCAGAGACCAAGTGCACTTAGTACGCTGTCGAAGCCCCTATTTTACACTCAGTGTAGTGCACGTGCGAAGGCAGCAGTGAGTGGATTGGAACACAGCCTGTGTTTAGTATTCAAACCTAATACTTCAAACTTGTGCGTGTTTTTTTTACTGAAAATATCATTTCTTTTATAGCTTAGTGCAAATAAATAAGTGCAGGAATTTTAAATATATATATTCTTATACACGGTAAGTCGGTTTAAATTAGTAATAGTTAATAGTTTACTTCCTCAATTAGCAGATTAGCAGCAATAATTAACATTTAGCTTTGAGCTACTAAGTGTATACAGTATGTTATTGTTATTAATAAACATCCTTGTAAACAACTGCTGCAGTGGCACAGAGTATCATATGATAATGAATAAGATTTATGTCCGTTTATTGCACAAAACAACCTCCACCTTGGGCTGTAGGTCAGAATGATACTAAACTCCCTGAGAGCACACAGTACATTATACACGTGTAGGAGAGTAAAGACATTGTGTACATTGTGTTGAAAAGATGTTCAGGCTTATTGTGAATAAGGATCCTGTGATGATCAAGGGACAGGATTTCTGATCACAACAACACTCATGTGACACACAGGTCAGATTATCTGTTGAAGCAAAGAGTAAAGTTTGGTTTTAGGAGGTATAATGTGTAGGATGTCCAAATGGGATCATTCACAACATCAGAAGGAAAGTCACACATGCAGAAAAGTCTGTTTAAGTGCAATTACAGCATGTTTCTTATGTGTCTAGATAGATAGATAGAGAGGAAGATAGAAGTAAGGTAGACAGGAAGGAAGGAAGGAAGATGGGTAGATAGATAGATAGATAGATAGATAGATAGATAGATAGATAGAGAGGAAGATAGAAGTAAGGTAGACAGGAAGGAAGGAAGGAAGATGGGTAGATAGATAGATAGATAGATAGATAGATTGATTGATTGATAGACAGATAGGAAGACAGATAGATAGATAGATAGATAGATAGATAGATATATAGATACTTCACTGAAGTGGAATTGAGCAGCTTTGGGAAACTTCTCCTCTATCTGCAAATGAATGACACTGATCTATGATCATTATTATTAGCAGTAGTATTAGTGTGATGCTTATTTGTCATTAGATGGCCCAGAAATGACTATGATTTGAATTAAAACTCTATTATTCTTTGTTAAAAATTATGCAATTGTCAATCAGGAGATTTGCTTGATCTTCAGATCCTCAGTGTTTATTTGCAGTCTTGTTGTTTCTTCAGCTCAGCTGTTTGACCGTCATAACTATATCCTGGGAAAGACTTTGCTTTCTTGCTCATGTAGAGAGGAGAAAAGAAGATGTATTGTGTCACATTTAACATTAATGTTCAGAGATAAATGCAACTGAACCTAAAACGTTAGCAGACACTCGAGAGGTAAATAATTAAGGCAAATATTTCTTCACATTATCTTATGTTTTCCCTCAAAGATTTATTCTAAATAGAAGTCCTCACAATGGAGGTATTGGCACAGCTCTGTCGACGCAAAGCATGTACACTGATGCCCAGCTTACTGAGCCAAGCATGCAGAAGGAGTCACCACTGCCATCCACAAGCATCACAGTGTTCTGCTCGCATTTCCTCCAAACCACTGACTCCAATACCTTTGGTATCAAGGCTGTTCCAGCCCTCGAACCTCCGTGAAGGCCAGGATATGGGGGATATGACGTGTCGCAGCCAGAGGCTGATGCTGAAGGCTGGCCTTATTCACAGCTCCAACTCAGGCTGCTTTTACTACCTTCCTACTGCCCTGCGCTCCATGGAGAAGCTAGTGAGACTCATTGATGAGGAAATGCAAGCTATTGGTGGGCAGAAAGTGGACATGCCAGCTCTGTGTGGAGCCGAGCTCTGGAAACGGAGCGGGCGCTGGGAGCTCATGGGGAAGGAGATGTTCAGACTGCGGGATCGACACAATGCTGAGTACTGTCTCGGCCCGACGCACGAGGAGGCAGTGACGGATCTGCTGGCGTCTCAGAGTATGTTGTCTTATAAACAGCTGCCACTGCTGCTTTATCAGGTATCAGCTTCAGAATGGACTTTCTTTCTGGTATTCTTTCTGTTGTATTTTGTAGGCTTCATGCAGGTTTTGATTTTTGCAGGTCACCCGGAAATTCCGTGATGAACAGAAACCAAAGTTCGGATTGCTCCGGGGCCGAGAGTTCTACATGAAAGATATGTACTCCTTCGACGTCAGCGAGGAAGCTGCTCTGCACACCTACCGCTCCGTGTGCCATGCCTACGCTTGCCTGTTTGACCGTCTTGGGCTGAAGTTTGTACAGGTGCAGGCTGCTACTGGTAATATCGGAGGAACGCTCTCACATGAGTTTCATCTGCCAGCTGATATAGGAGAAGACCGTCTGCTTATGTGTGGGAACTGTGGCTTCTCTGCTAACTTTGAAACAGTGGAAGCGGGTCAGACTGACTGTCCTCAGTGCCACACATCTCATCTCACCGAGTCAAAAGGCATTGAACTGGGACATACTTTTTATCTCGGAACAAAATATTCCAAAGTGTTTAATGCCACGTTTGTTAATGCTCAGAACAAGCCTTCATTGACCGAGATGGGCTGTTTTGGTCTAGGTGTTAATCGCATCCTTGCTGCATCCATTGAGGTGCTCTCCTCTGAGGACTACATTCGCTGGCCTGGGATTCTTGCACCTTATCAAGTGTGCATCCTTCCCCCTAAAAAGGGCAGCAAAGCCAGTGAAGCAGTCCACTTGGCAGAGGAACTTGCACAAAGCTTAGGAAACAGCTTACCAAATCTAAAAGGAGAGGTGGTTCTGGATGACAGAACCCACTTGACCATTGGGAAGCGGATAAAAGATGCTAACATGCTGGGTTACCCGTATGTGGTGGTGGTTGGGCATAAGGCCATGGAGGAGCAGCCTGTGTTTGAGGTGGTGTGTCAGAGTAGTGGGGAGACCATGTTCCTCAGTAAAGACGCCCTGATGCACTTTTTGACTGGAGTCGAGACAGTCTAACAATATTGAATTCTCTACAGTTTCAAGCTTTTCATGCGTCAAGCACGAGCTGAATCGTGTGCTGGGAATATCTAAAGCTCTGCAGGGAAGTGGGCCTCCAGGACTAGAGTGAAGAAACTGTGATATATATGAGCTACATTGGGATGTGTAACTTCATAAGATCTGAAACACAAGAGAGTGTTTAATACAGAGAAGGTGTTTTTTTGGTATTGATATGGCAGAATGCATCAACATGTATCACTTCTACTGATAATGATCTTCTTTTAATAAAGGCGATCTGTTTATACTGAAAAAATATAGATTTAATTACATTTCTTTGAAAAATAGGCAGACATTTTTCATTTTGCATCTTTTCTGGAGAGTGTTGGTAACAGTAACAGGCTTCATCATGTGGATTCTGTCATGAGATACAATAGTATGATTTTTTTGTTTGTGATCTTTCTTGATTTCTCTTTTCCTTCTTGATTCTTCTTTTTTCTTTTCTATTTTTCACCCTTCAAATATATTTACGAGTCTTTTTGTATTCCAGTGAGAATCTGCATTCAGTACTAATTGCTTTGTAAGACTATGACATGTATGAAATATTACACCCTCTCTTTGCCATTGCCGGTGTGTTATTCCTGGCCAGGGAACCGATCCAGCAACGGTGTGGTTTAACTCTCAGTGCTGGTCCCAAAACCGGATCAAATGGGAGGGATGTGTCAGAAAGGGCACCGGCATAAAACCTGAACCAAATCGAATACGCAGATCAGACGATCTACTCTGGCGAGCCCTAATGGCAGTGGGTCTGGATGTATTGACATTTCTTAAAATCTAGATTTCTTTAACTTGAATTTGAAACAAATTTAGAAAACCATCTGTTTTTCCACAGTGTTACATATCGCTTTGTGTTTTTCTTGCTTTAAAGTCTCTCTGGAATCCAAATAGGTGTTTCAGGGCCTTTTGTACCTTCCCCCAGTGCATGATTAGATGGTATACCTAAAATACATAAATGAAAGCAATTTCTTTAGTCATACTCTAGTACTCTTGTGTAAATGTGTGAGTCTGATTAAATGCTCTCTTGCCCTAAGACAGAGGTTTGGGGACCTCCTCTGGTCTCTGGGTTAGCATGAAATAGCATGTAACTAACTATAGCATGTATAATTCTAATATTATGTATCTATGCTCTATGTCCTACGATCCTATATAGCAGTTTTCCCAGCCATGTCAGGGTGGACTGTAAATATGCTCCACGCCACACGGTGGCGCTAAACATCTTCAGCAGGGTCGCAAACTCACTCGAGAGCCGCGTTAGCGTGACGTATTGGAGTGCCGTCAGTTCCCGGAAGTAGCGGAACGCACATGTGTTTACTAAATGTATAACGCTGACTGTTGTGTGAGAGTGTGTGTGAGAGTGTGTGAGAGTGTGTGAGAGTGTGTGAGAGTGTGTGAGAGTGTGTGAGAGAGTGTGTGTGAGAGAGAGTGTGTGAGAGAGAGTGTGTGTGAGAGAGAGAGTGTGTGAGAGAGAGAGTGTGTGTGTGTGAGAGAGAGTGTGTGATGTTCAGTGTGAAGGCGGGTTAAAGTCTAGTTTATAATGCGGTAAACTGGGTTAGGGCTTTGTCGTTAAATAGTACAACATAGGAAACAATGGCTTCACAGGTCAGAGAGGAGGACAGTGATGATGGTATGGACGAGTTTATGGAGAAATTTAAGACCCATAAATACAAAAATGCGTTCAGTGAAAACAACTGGGAGGAGGTGAGAACAGATAAGTGTCTAACATCTGTAACAGCTGTTTGGTAAATAATACAGAATATAATGTGAATGTTTTGCATAATAGATTCCCGTGTGTGTGTGTGTATATGTATATGTACAGTATATGTGTGTGTGTGGGTGTGTGTGTATATGTATATGTACAGTATATGTGTGTGTGGGTGTATGTGTATATATGTATTATAATATATATAAATCCCATGAAAGGTTATTAACTGATTTAGTACATTACCGGTTATATTCACAAACCTAACTGTGATAATCTTGCATCTTAGGAGTTTGATAAAGTCCCCATGTTCATGAAGTCAGCTCCAGAAGACATAGACCCTGTTAAACACCCTGACCTTGCCTGTCTTCAGTCCATTATACATGATGATGACCGACCACCTGAGGGTATGTGATAGTCCTGGCTGCAGGACCAGGGGTGGATCTGGGCCTGATCCAACACCTTCTGTATCCCTAAACTAACCATTAAAACCAACAAACACTGCTTATTTACCTCCCCTAACTTTGGGCTTGACTCTTCTCAGACAGGAGGTGCTGGATCAGGTCAGACTTCACCCCTGGACTATCCTCTTTAATCAGCTTCTCAGGCTAATATAATTAAGCCAGAGTGTGACTTAAAATGTTTCAAATATACAGTACTTCATGTTACTAAACATACCTCTACTTCCTCTCCTACAGAGCAAGCAAAGTGTCTAAAGGACGAGGGCAATGAGTACTTTAAGGAAAAGAACTATAAGAAAGCCATAGTGTCCTATACAGCGGGCCTGAAAAAGAACTCTGCCGATTCAGACCTAAACGCTATCCTTTATACTAATCGTGCTGCAGCCCACTTTCATCTAGGTGAGGATATTTTTCTTATAGCAAGTGCTTTCTTGGTCATCAATGGCACTGGGGAAAGCTACAGCCTGGGACAAATTTAAGGAAAAAGCAACTTAAAATTATTTGGTAAACTGTTGAGCTACTGCAGTCTACTTGATCAAGTTCAGAGTGCAAGTATTCTGGACAAATAAGCATTGTTCTTTCAAAAAATGCTCACTCACTCACTCACTCACTCACTCACTCACTCACTCAGTGTGTTTATAATGGTAATGGACATTGTTCAATTGGTGTTCGAATGGGCCGAGATCTGACGAAGGCTTAAGTATACGATTTATTATTTTTATTATGATTTTCAATCATTCAGTGAGCTCTTATGCCATGTGGATGTCCTATCCAGGGAATTCCTGGGTGAGATCACTTCCATCAAGAAAGAAAAGATTCAGCATAGTGTAAATGTGTTCAGTCAGAAAAGTGGATGCAAACCAGCACCGCCATGTTATGACAGTCAGTTTTCCTTTTGTTTTTCACCTGTCTGTATATTCATCTGGTTTGTCTGCCTTGATCTTAAACACAAAGTCAAACACTGTAATGTGCTGAAAAGGAAACAACATTTAGCAGTTATAGTGGATTTACAGCAGTAAAATAATATGTATACCATGACTGGATTTTTTTTTTTTTTCTTCACCTTCTGTAGGAAATATGCGATCAGCTTTGAATGATGCAACCGCTGCACGGAAACTGAAACCCGGCCACATTAAAGCCGTCATCAGAGGTGAATAGCTAGAACAATAATGTATACATTTTTAAATATAAACGATGTTTTTGACAAATATAAATTGCTACCTAATCATGTATCATGTATCTATTTATGTAATTACATAAAAATCTCTAAGCTGTGTGTGTGTAGGAGCCCAGTGCTGTATGGAGCTGTGTAATTATGCAGATGCATTGCAGTGGTGTGATGAAGGCCTCAGGGTCCAGCCTACTGATAAGAAACTCCTAGAGCTCAGAGCCACTGCAGATAAACAGAAGGTAGGCAGATCTAACACTAGCAATACATAAATAATTAATCTAAATGAAAATATTCACCCAGTAAATGAGTTGAACTGTATACACAGTACACTTGTTTCCTGTCTCTCCTTTGTCTTTGTTTACATTTATGGCATTTGGCCCTTATCCAGAGTGACTTGCATTTAATTTCATTTTATTCAACTGAGCAATTGACAGTTAGGGGCCTTGCTCAGGGGCCCAGCAGTGGCAGCTTGTTGGACTCTATTCAAACTCGCAACCTTCCAATCGGTAGTCCAACACCTTAATCACAAGGCTACCACGTCTCCCTATCTGAGTAATTACTAAGATTTATGCCTGTGTCTTTCAGAGGGCAGCAGAGCGAGATGCCAGAAAGGCTAAAGCTAAAGCGAGAAAGCAGCAGAACGAGCGAGGAGCACTGTTGGCTGCTATTAAGGTAAAGTTGTATATAATATACATTACTTTAAGCACAAGTCACTTTGTGAAACAGTTGAAATTGATAGAGATTCTGTTTGGACCAGGAGCGTGGAATTAGGCTTCTAAAAGCTGAGAAGGGTGACCACAGGGGCTCTGACAGTGAGGAGGAGGATGCTGACCATGGATCCACTTCAGCTATGGCAGAGTTGAGTCTGGATGGACTGAGCTCTCAGGAAGCCACTGGAGCACAGGTGTACCTGGATGAGCAGGGCGCCCTCCACTGGCCTGTGCTGTTCCTTTACCCTGAGCACAGACAGACCGACTTTATATCAGCCTTCTGTGAAAACTCCAGGTCAGTATTCAGCACTTATACGTTTTGTATTTATTCAAGTATTGTGCAAGGGATGCCATCCTCATCTGCACTAATTGCACTTTCTGACATCAGAAAGGGAAGGGGAAGGATGTGGTAGCTCAATGGATAAGGTGTTGGACTACTAACCGGGAAGGTTGTGAGTTTGAATCCCAGGGCTACCAAGCTGCCACTCCTGGGCCCCTGAGCAAGGCCCTTAACCCTCAATTGCTCAGTTGTATAAATGAGAGAAATGTAAGTCGCTCTGGATAATGGCATCTGCCACATAATGTCAAATGTAAATAGTGCAATTATAAACCATTTCTTTTCTATATCTGGGTACTATATGATGAAATAGTGCAAACTGTTTACTGATGGAAACTTGAAGGCAAAAATTTGTGGCATTTGCTGTAAACGCCTTCTTGTCCAAGTCAATTTCCTCACTAATACACTTACAGCTCATTAATCATAAGCTCTTCCTCAGAGCAGTAGCATTTGTAACACACGGTGCTGATAGCAGATTAATAAAAGGAAATGTAATGACTTCTTAAATAGCTAAAATAATAGCTATAAATGGTCATTAAAAAAATTACCACAAACCTGTTGACTTCTCAGATCTGATCAGAAGGTGTTTAGTTCACTATAATAGCTTTATATTACTTCACTTCTTCTAATATGTTTCTCTCTCTATAGTAACAACTTATTGTGTACCATACAAATTCACAGGGATTTGTATGGTACACAACTACACAATCTACTACTGCTAATAATCAGATTACTAGATGTTTTATCTATCAAATCATGCATAATAAACAAACAAATTTCATTGCTCAGGGAAACCTGCTTTCCTCACTGGGTATATGACAATAAACACATTGAATCTTGAATAATTGTTGATAAAGTGTAATAGATAAGTAAGTTTTAATAGATGTTAGTTTAACATTCATGGGAGGAGGCATGACATGACTTAACATAACAGCTGGCATTTTTTTCGTGTTTTTGTCTTTCATTAATAAATCAAAACTTAAGTCATGGAAACAATTGCTGCCATATAAGAGGAATAAAACACTTCCAGATGTAGTGTTTGTAGACAGTTAATTCACTTTGTCAGGCTATTTCACACCCTGTCTTTGATTTCTTTTTTATAACCACATGCCATTTTGTGTTTTATTCCTTATAATAATAAACAATGAAATTGTTTGAGTCATCTGGTCATTTCACAGTGTGTCCTTGGCTTCTTGTTCAGCTTTATAGATCACCTAGTGCTCATGTTTGGAGAGGAACTTCCACCATGGGACACAGATAAAAAATATCAGCCGACAAATCTTAAGGTCAGTCTAGAACTCCAGTTAAGCCCAAATCATTATGTTTAGTTCAAGATTGTTGAGAATTGTTTGTTTTTTTTGTTTTTTTGACGCATCCTTGTTTTCATATTTCACTTGTTGTTCTAGCTGTTCTTTGAAGACCACAAGAATGGGCACCTTTATGAAGTGGCTCTAGAGACATCTCTACTAGACGTCCTACAATCTCCAGGGTGATTTTCCTATTTAAAGATCTGTAAAGAATAATCTGTTAAAAGTAATATAGCATGTGCTATTCTGATGGATTCCTTTATTCTTTGTTTAGGTGCAGTGTAAAGGCAGGAACTCCAAGCTTCATCATAATGGTTAAAGGATCGCTATTTTGTAAACAGTTTCTATCAGGAAAGAAAGTCCATAGGCTGGAATGAAAGATGGTGAAAGGACACTGTGTTTTGGCCACTGATGAAACCTCATGTCCTAAATAATTGACTGCTGATGGGTGAGATGACTTTTGCCAAAAGTCAAATTTATTTTAATAATCAGTATTTCTGAATTCACCCAAAGCACAATTTTAATGCACAGAGACACCTACAGGGAAACCAACAAGGAAATATAAACATGAAATCCTAAATGAATACTAAATGGAGCCACATGTAATGAAAACTCTGCCTCCTTGTATTAGACTCTGTCTCCTTTATTATGTAAAGAACTAAATCCTAAAATAAATAAGTCTTTCCCCAAAACATTGATGCAGTCTGTTCTTTAAGACAGTAATAATAAATACACTTTTTTTACGTCTGTAAACTAACAGAACATCATTATAGATGATCTAGATATCATGTTAAGTAAATATTTATTATTCCAACCTGTTTGGAGAAGATGAGATGATGCAAGTACAAGCTTTGCACTTGCATATTCCCTTTGTGTAGGGCGATAAATGTCACGTGATTATCTTCTATTATTGGTGAATGAAGTGTTATGGTTTAGAACTATTTAGCTATAGCTATATATATATATATATATATATATATATATATATATATATATATATATATATATATATATATAAACAAGATATAAATTTTAATGTATCCCTCATGAACAAACCAGAGCTGACGGCATTGGAAAACTCCCTGAGATGATATTAGGTATAAATCTTAAGAGGAAACCATCCTTATCAGGGTGACACCAGATGTGTGATATTTTTCCATCTATAACTGACAAATTAATTCCTTATATATAATTAACACTTCTATGTAACACTTTTACGTTTTACAAACTTTTTCACAGTATAATGTGAATCACAATGTATATATTTTTATTTCTTTTCATTAATGAAAAGAAATAATGGATCCAAGATGTTTTAATCTTCTAAATTTGGTGGGTAAAATACTTGTGACTAGCTGATATTGATCAACCTATGGTTATAATACGTATTCACTGAACAAACTGTGCTAATAGAAATCATCACAACTATTTCATGGTCAGGACTCAGTCACTGATAATATGCAATATTATTATTAATAATATTATATATATACACAGTGCCTCCAGAAAGTATTCACTCCCTAGTGATTATTTTTCTTTTTTGCTAATGGGATGCTAATTTTCCTTCTTTTGAAGTGAATATAAAATTATTTCAGATTCTAATATACTTAAAACTAATGCTGCAATAAAACAACAAAAATAATAATATCCAGGCGGTGGATACCCCTAATCCTAACTGTATGTGTCTGTTTCTGAAATAATGCTTTTTGAACACACAGTGTTAGTAGTAGCTCAGGAGGAGGAAGTTTTTGTTCATAAATACATGAGGAATTCATCATGTGAAAGTGAAGCTGATGTCTATCACAGAGGAGGTGTGTGTTGGAGAAAGGCACTCCAGGAAGGTACACAGACGGACATCTAGGAGCCTGTTAGATCTACAGGCAACAGTCTGTCATAGGCCATAATTATGGATAATAAAACATATTACTGTAGTGTAGTGACTCACAGTTCACTTTGAAAATGTTCGCCTGATATTTCATAATTAATGAAACATGACAGGGTTTGCTGTAGAAGCAAATGGCAACTTTGTGGTGGCAAAAAGTGACTCTGTTACTTGTCCAACCACATTACACCATTCCATTAATACCACTACATACTATTTGACAACAATGAATACATTTGAATGTATTTTTATTTATGTTTAATGTTGGAGTGCAAAAGCAAAGTACTAACTATAGTCATTCCATCACCAACCTCTAGATTTCTCTCACTTGAAGCTAATAAGAGGAAAAAATGCAGCCTGTCATTTTACCAAGAAATCTCAAATCATTTTGTTCTGAAGAATCTCCTGTTACATTTCTGAGAGCTGAACATTTCACCCTGTTGCATATCCTTTTAATCTGTTCCGATTATTAGATTGATTAGATTATGTAGATTGTATAGTATGACGTGTATGGGACTTGTATGGCAGACTCCATGAGCATATCTGCAATCTACATGCAAATTACTTACCGTGAATGGGTTGTGGCTATAGTAATGGTAACATATGTAAATGAGTATATTATTGTAAACTTTCTACCGACACTCCAGACAGTACTAGATGAATTCAAGTAATGATTCAGATTTATAATTATTTATTTACAGAGCCTGATATAATGCGTCTGTTATTAAGCTAAGTTTTGAATAAGGAAGATGGCCTTGTGCAAAAATAAGCAGTAATCCACAGGAAATTAACAGCTTTTCAAAGTGTATGTATAAATGTATATTTTTAGAATGACACTGTTCCACTCTATTGCACTAGCAGTAGTGTTTTGTCCTGTGTTAATTTTAAAATATGTAAAAATTACATTCACTCTGTTTTCAAGAATTAATAGTAAGCATTGTATTTGACAGTCCAGGATTCCTCTTGAAAATCCCACACAGTCCAATGCTCACTGGTCCTCTACTTCTTATGTTTCTCCTACAGAGACAGAGATCTGCCCAGAGGCAGTTTATCCTGTGGCTGTATGCTCTGCAGTAATCTCCTCACCATTCCTAACTTCCCCTTCTTCACCAGTTCCCTTGACAGCTCAGCGACTTCATCAGTGTATGTCCTACACAACAGCCTGAGCTCTACTCGGACTGCGTCAGTGCCGTGTCTCTCTTCAGCCAGTTTTACACATTCCTCCACCTGGGATAAAATGTTACTGATGTCCCCTGTGCTCTTGGTGAAATTGGTCAACAGAGCCTCCAGCGAGAAGTGTAATGCCTGCTGCTCATAGCTTCCAGGTCGTTCCAGTTCCAACGATTGTCTGAAGCAGTCGATGGCATTCTGCTCCTCTCCTTTGAGCAGCAAGCAGCGGCCGCGCAAGAGCTGTAATTCTGGCACAGTGGAACCCAGTGGGCACTTCAAGGCTTGTGCTAGGCTGACCAAAGCCTGATTTACTGCCATCTCGTCCACCATTATAGTCTCCTTCACAGCATCCACACCCATATAGTAGTAAACCTGTCAGAAGAAAGACATGCTGGAACAGTTACACATTGAATAATGTATTAAAAGTTTGTCAAATTTAAAATAATTGAGCCTCAGCTATCAAGCTGGACATGAACAGAATTTTACGTTTATTTTTGCAGGAAAATGTTCATATAGTATAAGATATACTGTCAAAACATAGTTTTGTCTATAAGCACACTTAATAATGTGAACCTAGATCGACAGGCTTCGAATTGTCTAACAGGCCTGCAATGTTATGTGGCTTAAAATGATTATTTATTTTAATTACACCCACTATTTTACCGTTTAGATGTCATATGTCAGTGCAAGCACTCTATGAGCTTTTCCTTTTATTGTGTTTTGTGGGCATCATAAAATATAAATCAGCTTCGCACTCTGCACTTTACAACTGTATGCCATTTATCAACATACAAGTATGAGTTCAAAATGAATCAGCATTACAGGTTTGGTTTGGCCTACAAAAATATTTATACCCAACCTAACTTAATTGGTAACTACTACTTTAATTTAATTTAATTTAATTCAATGGACTATATTTTGAACCCTAAAGAGCAAACCGGGAAAACTCGACAAGACGCAATGAGAAAGAAACTTTAAGAGGAATCAGACTCAAAAGGAAACCCACCCTCTTCTGGATGTCAGCCCATAGTCCAATTATGACTCATTACTCATGTATGATCAAATAAAATGACTGCTACTATCATGTCATGCACTGTTTAGTTGAGCTTAGTATCACTATAATAATAATACAGTTATGTAAGTCAGCACTTAGCTATGTTAGACATCTTGTCTCACCTGTCCCATATCTAGGTGAGTCCTGAGACACGGCTGAACACTCAGCACCTTCTCAAGGTCAGCTCGGGCCTCTCTCAGTTCCTGACGGTCAGGAATCCCACTCAGTCCCAGCTTTGTCTGGTCCAAGGCCTTTGTATAGTTTGTGAGTTTAAGCTGGAGAGAGAATGAAAAATGTCTGTTAGGCAACTTTTTTGTCAGTCTGTAAGCAATTGGACAGGAATGTAACGTGTAATGTTACAGGAATTACAACGTGAATGTAACACATGTAATGTGTTTTTCTTTATATTATGTGCCCATGTGTTGACCCTAACATTGCTAAAGTACATTATTTGCTGCTTAACTTACATAACAAGAACCTCCAGATATAAAAAGCACATATATTATCAACTTAAATCTTTTGTTAGCTCTCTCTTATTCTTAAACGGCGGAGGCAAATCCATAATGATGGATTATGTGTGAAAAACCCTATAGTCTACGCTGAAAGTACTGGCAAGGTTAATTTTTTGTTTTTGCTATACACTGAAGACATTTGCAAAAACAAAAGAATTAAGAGTAAACATTCAGAGCTATAAATTGTTTAAGCGGTCAATCTAACAGGAAACACCTGGGCAATAAGTAACATTTATCAGTGAGGAGAAAAAAAAAGGATCGTGTACCGATTTTTGATCACCGATTAATGGGTGGATGCATACAAAAGGTCAGAAAATAAAAACTAAGATTCTAATACATTGATACATATTCATCTTTATATATTAAACCCAAATGTCTTCATGCGTATAGCAAAAATCATAGATTCCAATACGTTCAGAGGGAACTGCATGTCTATATACTTTGTGGTGTTTGGCAGCCATGATACCTTAGCTCGAGTGCAGTATGCTTTCCAGTTTAGCTCTGCATCAGGCAGCACATTCAGAGCCATGTTACAGATGCCCATCGACATCTCATGTTTGCCTGACCAAAAAAAAACGCTGGCTAGATGATTCAACGTGAATGCATCATCTGTGGCCAGTTTGAGTCCCTGTAAATACACACAAAAAAGATCCTTTCTTATTGCATATAATTTTGATCATTCTTGATAACTAATTAAGTGAAGTTCCAGACCATTTTCTTTCAAATATTGACTGAATTGGTTGATATTCGAAAAGGCTGACAGCATTGATGGAGGCCTGAGAAACACTAGTAACTCTAATAACTCAAAATAACTTGGCATTTTTATATCCAAGACAGATCTTATTTGAATAGATTGAATGAATTGTTACAGGGAAACAGCAGAAATGGAAACATCTGTAGAATGTTATTTCCACTGGCAAGAATGGTGAGATGTCTCCTTTTTTTTTAATCAAAAGAATTTATAGTTGATTTTGTTATATTTTATTATATTATGTTTGGACGATTAGACGATTCGTATTTTATTATATTATAAATTATAATATTTATATATATAATATTTTATTATATTATGTTTGGACGATTTGATATAAAACTAGAAGTAGCTGGAGAATTCTTTTGAATCAGTGTTCAAAAGAACAACTTTGAAGAGATATTTTCTCATGTCTCACCCTAATTTTTTAGGGTCTATGTGTTTTGAATTTGCATAAACAGACATTAACCGTCTCAACAACTGTCCTCAGACCTCCCTCCATAGCAAGTGAGTATTGAATAGCCAAAAAACGTTGACGTGATGTCAGTGGTAATCACTACCTATGCAGTAGTTTTAGGTAGACAAAAACACATTTTATAAAGCAAATGTAACATGTATTAACTGTGTTGCATCTTGTTGTGCTTAAAATGATGGCATTTTATGAAATGTTGTGGAAACTGAGAACATCCGAGCAGTGAAAAATTTTATCTTGTGATTTACACAAGATAAAATGTGAGAGGAGATCTCCTATCTAGAGAAAAGTAATGTAAGAATGTGGAGTAAAATTCTATATCTCTTTAAACATAAATTACAACCTATTAAAATTAGGACACAAACTACGTACAGGTTTTATCAAAAAGGTCAATTTTGTTTGGCTAAAATCCCTCAACATCTTAGAATTTTATACATATCCCAGGTTCTTGATACATCATCCCTGGAACAAATAGGATTAAGTGACCTGCTCAAGGGCTATACAGGGGTATTTTGGCAGTGCTGGGGCTTAAACCCCTGACCATAAGCTCTGTAGCCTCAGCCTTAACCAGGCTACAGAGCTTAACCAGGCTATAAAGCTACAGTCTGCATAGCTTCTGATATATCAGGATTAACAAACAATACCGATCCATAGCATGACAGCGGTTCAGATCCTGACAGGCCACAGTCATGAACAGCCATTGGCACAGTGGAGAACTCATCTTTCCTCTCAAGCATGAGACCAAGGTAACACCAAGCAAGTGCTAAGAAGTAGAAGAAGAAGAGTCAGGTATGGAGAAGAGTCAGTTGTGACACTAGAAACTAGACAGACAGGTCAACTTCCCATAAGTCACAGAGACTTGTAAAATACATTGAATTTAAAACAATAACAAGCTAAACAGACAAATTAAAAGTTCAAGTTTTTTTGTGGAGAATGATAAGACATGAATGTTTACCTTTGAGGTGTGTTGTGTCTGATTTCAGAGTCTCCACTAGCAGTGTCAGAGCTTTGTTGTAGTGTGTAAGCCTTGTATGCTCTAAATCCTTTGAATCATTTTCAATACCATACAATCTATAAAGGGAACAAGATTTCAAAAGAATGTATTGTATGTCAGGTGGAATTTATTAATTTTTTATGATTAAAGCAGCGAACAATAGGCTCAGTTACGAATAAAGTATATCATGCAAAATTTCATACTTTATGTGAATTGTTGCCATTTTAAAATACCAGCTCCACTTCTCTTCTTGTGGGATCTGTAAAAGCAGAAAATATTTGAATATTTCTTATTAACTATATATAAATAAATATTATATATTAAAAAATAAAGGCTTCTCTTGAAACATCAGCTTATTACCAGTTCAGCTCCATAGTGAAGAGCTCGGTTATACAAGGTGAGTGAGGTTGTCAGTCTTTCCTGGAGGTCTTCCTCTCGCTCCAGGTCCACATCATGAAGATGGGCAAAAGCCTGCTCTGACAGGCACCGGCTTGCCCTAAGCCTGCCCTCTGTTGGGCTGTCGCTGGTCTCCAGATCCATGAGATATTTCACCTGTTCTAGACAATCGCTCTCTTCACTGTCCCGTCCGAGTCGTTCATAAATGTGGGCTAGGTTGGCCCAGGCATTAAGGTTTCCTGGATCCTCCTGGCAGATGCTACGGAAAACCTCCTCAGCGTCTTCTAGCTCATCAAGATGATAAGCTAGCAGGCCCAGCATGTTTCGAATAGCATACTGCAACCTACCTGTCTCAGCCTCAAGCTCAGCACGTAGGTTCTCACGCTTCATCTGTATGTCACGGAGGCGCAGGTTGGTTGGCCCGCTTGACTCGATGTTTAGATTCAGAAGCAGGTGAAAGTGTCCAGGGATGAAGTCCAAGTCTTCAATAAGAGACTCAAGGTCCTCTTCTGTGCTCTCCTCCATAGTTGTCTCTTCACCATTAAGCACACTAGTACTGATAGTGCCAGACTTTAGAAATGAAGTTATGTTGTAACCAGGACAGGAAATACAGGTTTGCCATGCTGAAGCAAAACCAGGGAGGGAAGGAGTGAAGAATGATATGGTTTGACAAGTGCTGTTCTCTTTCGGAATTGGTTTTCTGCACTGACAAGTCAACACAAATTAGAATGGAGGTATTGAGTAGACAGGGGAGTGAACAATAATGAATGTCTGATGACACACCTTCTTTCCATCAGCTAGGTTGTACTGTTTCTAAACAACCCCAAGGGAGGTTTCCAAGTGCTGTTAAGTTAATGGAGTCTACTTCTTTAGATGGAAAATATCTCTTCAGAGAAAAAGAGCTTGCTTTCAGTAAGCCTATTTTTTAGAGACAAGTTTGATATGATGGGTTTTCAGATAAACCACTGTAATGATTGAAATATACAGGACATATTGAAGTCTGTGTTTTGTGTTGGCGTAAATAACTTCACAGCTGTGATTTTTTATTTTATCACAGGCACAATCTTTAGACCTTCTAAACTGTGGTGATATTCATAAAAATACACAACTCAAGTGTTTTACAACTTTTATACAGTAGTTTACAAGGTTACTGGAGAAGAATAAAGCAAATATGTTTTAAATGTTTATTTTTAATAACGATAATTTCTTCTGCTATATTGTAATCCCACCACAAGTGGCTTGTTGCTAAGCAACATGGCAGGCCTGTTGATGAATGGAGCTGAATTATTGATCAGCAAAATGACCAATAATTGGTCAATAAACCATGTTGTTTTCAGATGTGCCCAAAATGCTTGTTAAAGAATTAGATAGTTGACACAAGGCCCAGCCAAACACATCCAGTGTACTAAACAGGTTTTTTCAGCTACTTGTACTTTACAGTTTGCCATGTTCTGCATATGTTCCTGGATACCTTTAAGAGTAAAGCTAAACAAAATTGACTATTGCACCTTTACCCAATATCAATATGTTTTCTAATTTCCATAACATTAAAATGAATGTCATCAGTTTTGGCAAAATGGAAAGAAACGCCTATTAGGGATATAATGTTTTTTTTTCTTCCTGTAAAAATAATACTTTCCCTTTAAAGAGTTAACACCCAGAGATGTATCATGTGTTGGGGTATTTGTTTATTTAATGGCAAATAAGACAAAAAAAACAAGGGAATGAAAATGTATTGGTATATTGGCTGCAGTCAGTGCAATGCAAGAAGTCTACTACAATCACTTTGCATATCCTCCACTGAACACTAGATGTCAACTGAGTCCTGGTCCTGGATTACTGTGAGTAGAACCCGGAAATGATATCACTGTTTCACACATTCATCAAGAAAATTTATAAGGTTGTTCTTATAGTCCCTAAAATTAAAATGCAGAAAAACTTAATCATCATAAATAATGGTTAGCTCAATAATGGAGCAACAATACAAATACAGCCAGAACTGGTCATAAAGCACAGTCTCTGTGTTGAAGGAACAGAATTCTTGCTGCCATCTGTTTACTTAAGCATGAAAAGTCTTTATCATCAGCCATAAGAGATTATCTTTTCCCCCTGCTGTTCTGTTTTACTCCATGATGACTTTTCCATCATACAGACCTTAAATGATATTATCATTCTAAACTCTTTCAGTCTGCTCTCTCTTCAGTCTCGCTCTGTTCTCCACTTCCACATTTGACAGACTCAGTCTTCATGTGAGCATGACTTAATGAGCATATTATCAGTAAATTATCAGAGAGATTCATTTAGAAGCAGCACAGTGTTTCAGGAAACTCCAGTGGAAAAAGTCAGCTTATTATTCTACCCCTATAGACTGTAAATAATATAATATTTAACCAAAAGATTAGGCTCCATATAAAAAATATATAAAATGATCTTGCAATGCTGGTGTACTGATAAGTTAAATTCTTAGGTCAAACATATGCAGGTGTAGTTCAAAATACATTAAAATGTACCTTGATACTGTAAAATATCAACATAATAATAATAATAATAATAATAATAATAATAATAATAATAATAATAATATTTTATGGACAGGGATAGATATATAGTATTTTAAATTTTGAATTAATATTTTTAAATGCATTTTAAACTTTAAATGTATGTATTTATTGTGTTATTCCTATTTTTTTCTTCTTTATATATATATATATATATATATATATATATATATATATATATATATATATATATATATATATATATATATATAAATTTCCATAATATATATATATATATATATATATATATATATATATATATTTTTTTTCTGTTTCTATTTGAATTAGTTTTACATGTCTTGTCACTAACCGCTACTAAAAAAAAAAATCTAATACGTGCAAACAAAACAAAGTAATACATACAAGTTAATAGTTTTTGTAACATGTCAGGTAGAAATGAGTTCACCAACACATTCTCCCTAATGAGTCTAGGTTTTAGGAAGCTTCTGTACTGTTTCTGGACTATTAAAAAAGTCTATTAAAGTACTATTAGAAAGTACTATTTATTAATAATATAATGCATACTATTTAATAACTATTTATTAAAATATCTAGCCATATTGCAGTTCCAATGTGATTGTCAAATTTACATTCACCAGAATGAAAACAAGAAGGATTTTCTGGAATTGACCACACAAAATCTATTCTTATTCCAAATTTAAAAAAAAAAGCAAAGAACACAAATTACATACAGATTTACTGTACAGCATTAAAAGATCTTATCTTTATAAAGACTTTCTAAATGTAACATATTCTATATTGTTGTGCCTTAGCTTTGGGGACTAGGTTATATTGCATCAGATCCTGGAAGTGTTATGTCCTTGGAGTGAAAATGAGGTAGAAAAAATATGAGACTACCTTACTGAGGATGACAGGTAAATCTGCTGCGGAAAATAACTTCAGAAAGGAAATCACATTTTTATGAGCTGCCAGCTGCCTTTGGGAGCAGACATTTTAAGCTGTTGCAATAATTCATAGGAATTTTAGTGCTGGAATTTAACTTGAACATGTCTCTATGTAGCAGAGGAGCAATTATAGCAATTATAAAGCCTAACTGCAGATGGCAGACAAATTACAAAACCGTGCTGAACTATTCATCCTCTATGTACAGAGGTAACACAAAGCTAATATTACAATAATAGGATAGACAAGTGAGTAGCCGGGGTGCCTGGAAAAAAGCACCCCGATTCAAGTGCTACTGCCCGCTGTACTACACACATCGGCTGAGATGTGACTGGCTGTCAGTACAACAAACTTTACAAGGATAAATGAATGTGCAATGACTAATTGCACATTATTCTTTTTAACTTTACACACAGTCATCTAAGCTAAACATGTCAGCAGAAAATAAAAGTCCTACACATAATATCTTTTAATGTGATGTGGGGACAAAATGCTAAAATATTAATCCATAATTTAGGTAAATGACTTTTTAAAAAATGTAATTAATTAATTAATTAATTAAAAGTTGTTTGTTAGGTTTTTATTGAGATTGCATGCATGGGGTGCTTTAGTTATAATTAATTATGTACAAAATAAATAAATATATTTTGATCTACAAATTTAATATACATTTAGGTTACATAGTGATATTCATAAATTCATTAAAAATATATTTTTATTTATTTTATTTTTTTAGGATATGGATGTGGGTGTGGGAGGAGACTGTAGTGTGTAATTACGGTAGTTGTGTGTGTGTGAGTGTGTGTGTGTGTGTGTGAGAGAGAGAGAGAGAGAGAGAGAGAGAGAGAGAGAGAGAAGGGTGGTGTTATACTACGGTATGTACGGCACATAACTCGCAGTTTTTTTTATTCGGCAATAACTGTCATGCAGGTGGAATTTGCGTCTCGGCTATTGCCACAGCGATGGGTCAAAACTGGGCAACTGAGTTCATCAGATTCGGAGGATTAATGATTTCATAGATTCCAGACAGAACAAATTCTCCACTCGCTATTACTCCGATGTAATGGAGCTGTCATAGTGGCATATGATGCTAAACTGGTCCTTCTGCTGCGCACCTGAGGATGGACATTATGATTGGGAAAATACACAATACTGTATTTTTTTAGGAGCTCAGTAGACTATTTTTCGTTGTCACTGCGTCATTCATAGCTTGAATGGAACGACGATTTTTATAGCATGACTTCATGAGATTCATTCATGTTTTGTGTAGATGTACTGTATAAAGCAGAAACTAAATGGAAGGTGAGAATGGTCGCTGTAGCTGACTGCACGGTTTCATTAAACCTGGTCTAAAATCAGCCTGGCAGCTCGAAATCGCAGTGAAAGTAGCTCTGTTTGAAGAACGCATCATGGATGAAGTGAATGGAAGTGAATGTGTGCCTGATCTGAAAGAGTTGGAGGTGAAGGTGGGGAGGAAGACGCCGGAAGGATTGCTCAGGTGGATGCGACAAGACGCAGCGCAACGCGGCGAGCACAGCAAAGTCATCCGGCAGGAGAGCGCACACAGCGGCGAGCAAGGACTGGATGAGAAGATCAGGAAGCTGAAAGTCGAGATGGTAAGACTACTATCTGGTCGATCTTACTATAAATGTGACTACAGGTTAAGTGAACCAGCTTTAAAAGCACGCTCTTGCTTTGCGTAAAGATGCGTTTGCACGCATAATAATACAATGTGCAATAAAGTGCTTGCGTCCATCCAAAACTGCCATACTTTCTTTTTTGGTTTAACCAAGAAAAGTGGCTCATCTTCTTTACTTCACAGGAATCCAGACACTTCGTTTAAATTTGCTGCATCACTATGAAGGTTATAATACACATTAAAAAAGTAGTGAAATATGACTCCAATAGCTTTATACACAAAAAGGTGAATACACTTTATCTCACATTACCTCCATGTAGTATTTCATTAGTACTCCTGGCAAGCATACCCAAACAAAAGAAATTGGTTACTGTTCCCTAAAACATAGATGTATTCAAATTTGGACATTTCAGATATCTTTTTTTTTTTCAGATCCATTGCTACGCGGCAACCAGAACACAAGGATTAATTGTGCACTCTGTCCCATCTGTTGTTATTCAGATCTTGTCACCAATTCTTTATCTTATTCATCAGGTGAAAAGACTACTATAAAACCACCACTGGCTGGGTATGTATATGGCAGACCACTTTTAGATGTGTATGTGGCAATGGTACAAGTCCAAGCACCAAAGGATACACAGAGGTCCAAGTGGAACCTCAGGCAGCAAGGACTGCTTGGCAGGGTAGTGGGGATAGGAGCAATAACCTGTCAGGGGCCCCAAAATCTTTACTAGCACCCTTGGCGTGGAGCTTGGACTAGCAGGGATTCTACACATTAGCCAAGTGTTCCTGTTGAAAACACACAGTGGAGTACAGCCTCCATTTGCTGTTGAATCAGCACAAGGACTCAAGGTTGCCATGCAACAACAGATCCTTTAGAACTGACTGTGTTGGGATGCTTCTCTGCCACCGTGTGTGTGTTAAACTACACCGAATATGCATTTATAATACGCTACACCGAATATATTTTGACTAGTCAGAAATCACCGATGGTAGTAACAGCTACTTTTTTTTTTTACAGATCTTCTCTGTCTGATTCTCAATCATACTCAGAGGAACATATGGCTTCCAAAGAGGTGTCAGTGGAAGTGAATTGGAATCAGTTAGAGAGAGTTATAACATTAAGTAATAACATCATGATAAGATAAGATTAGCCTGTACCAGAGTGATGGAAAAAGGAAGGGTGGAGAAGAGGAACTGCTGTTTATTCAGAGCAGGGCACCTCATTTGTGCAACATGGTGGCCTGAGCATTTAGACTGCGACTGAAGAAAGGCTTCAGAACTGAACATGAACTGCATTATTGTAGTTATGAATGTAGTTATGAACAGCATGAATGTTTTTCGTATAAAGATTGCAAAAGAATGTTACCAATCTTAGCTATTTTCTATACAATCAGAGTGAAAATTTTGGACTGTGTAATCCTGAGTTGTACATTCTTTATGTGGGCTGTTTTCATTACCATTATATATACATATAACAGCTTAAAGTCCACAGACCAGTCCACCAACATTTCCAAAAAAAAACATCATAGTAACTATTAACGTTCCATGCCAATGTAACAAAGCTCTAAACATGTTACAAAGCTGCGTATATGACACATGACCCATTTGTCCTTACAATACTTCTTTAAACATGGAAAACTCTCAGTGAATAATTTCCATATAATCTAAATAGATTTAGAACCTTAAAGAACCCGTTTGTGTAAAAATGATTTAAATGTGAATAGTAGAGTATGGGAATAAGGCCAAGCATGCATAATCTTGACATTTAAAATATATACACGCATACAGTTTGGAAAAAGAAACATATATTGTTTCATTTGTAGACTATTTTCCAATAACTAATCAAATGCACATGATCCATCACATTCTTCTCAAATTCCACAGGCAGCTGACTGAAATAATTCAGAGCCATTAAGAAAATAAGTCCTGGATGTTACCATAAGTCTCTTGATTGAGTGGGAAATATATCGGAAGTCAGTGGAAAGCCATTATAAGTATTGCCTCTGTCAGCCGTCTTTCCAATTAGTCTTGACGTCAGTATTGATTAGGCTGTTTGAAGATCAGGAGAATCCTGCGGCTCCAGCCAGTTTATTATATTGAACAACAAGTAATTCTGTGGTTTTAGGTCAGTGGTTCTCAATCTTAATCTTGAGGAACATTAACTCTACAAATTGCAGTGTTTACCCTGTTTAGTCTTGACTCAGCTCATGAAGAGCTTGATAATTAGCTGACAGATTGAATTTTAACAGTAGTCTTCCTCCTCACTGTATTCTCACCTCCTCTGGTGCAGTTACTCACCTCCCACTTACAAGGCTTGAGATGGTAGAAAACATGAAAAAACTGCTGAGTAGAGCAGGGAACGGGAGCCGCTGTTTAATTAACTGGGGAAAAAACAACAAATTTTGATTCTGCTACATGCTACAATCATACAGCATTGGAAATGATGCAGGCATTCATTTTCACATAAAAACAGGATAAAATATTTCAGCACAAAAGAGACAAATGGTGGTTGACCTGACCAAATCAGGACATCGATAAAATATAAAAAAAAAAAAAAAGTTTTACATGTCTGAAATAGAAGGAAATTTGCCTGGAACTAAAATCAAGAACTAAGTACCCATGAGCACATATTGAGGAGTATGACAAAGGACAGATATAGTATTTTGTAGAATTCTTTTAGAATTGTATTGTAATTAAACTTAAAATTGTGATTATTTTTAATGGACTGTTAAATGTGTTGCCCTTGCTGTGAGCACCTGCAAAATTTAGCATCTGAACTTCATTAAGCATCACTAAAACTACTTTTGGCATCATGTTTTGAACTCACATGAAACCAAATGTAACTTTTTGGACACTAGTATGTTATCTGACAACAAAAATGAACTGCCTGCGTGGAAATGCAACTAATAGTCACTGTAAAATATGCCAGTGGATCACTAATGTTTGGGGCTGTTTTGTGGCTGGTGGTTATGAAGATTGATGGCATCATGAATGTACCAGGATATTTCAGTCCAAAATGTGTTTGCCTCTGCCAGGATGTTCAGACTAGGCCAAAGATGGAGCTTTAAAAGATGAGTCAAGCACATGTCTAAAGAAACCCTACATTTTTGCAGTGACCACTGCAGATTCTATATTTGAATTGAGGGAGGTCCGCATACGAATACCTAACATAAAGTACAGTAGCCTAAATATATCACTCACACATAAGTGGACCAAGAGCCATCTACAATTATCTCCAATCTTGTTAGACATCAAAATTAAAAACTGAGGCTTTCATCATTTGTTTTTTTTTGGTACTTTACAATGTCTAAGATGGAATCTGGAAAATAATTCTCTTCTAAACAGATCCGTTATTGATTTTTGCATATACTATAAGAATTTGCCCAAATATATAATTTTTTGACCACACAGCTAAGACCTGTAGAGAAAATGCATATGTTACTCACTCAGTGTCAGCAGTGATTTATGTTATGTTTATCAGTACTTCCTCTGAAATGGGTGCTTGATTGCAGTTGATGGGAGATTATCTTCGTTATCTTCAATGTTGTTAGTCCTAAAATGTGGTAAGCTAGCTGTCATTGACTCTGATCTTATTCTCTGTGGCTATGACACCTGGATCTGCTGCGGTGTGTGACCGCAGTGTGTTGGCCTCATAATCGCCTGTGATGCAGTGGCAAAGGTTAGGAGAAAAGTAGACTAGTTAAGCTGTATGGAAGCAAACTGGATCCAACTAGATTTGATACTGTAGGTGTGATGTTAGAACATCTGCTTAAAGAGCAAATAGGTTATAATGTTTAATGTATAATAAGGAGATGAAACAACTTGTTTAAATAAATTAGATACCACAAGGACATTGTTTTGAACACCTGTGCACTGTGTGACGTGCATGACAGCACAAGTCTGTAAGTGCAAGTGTTACGTAAACTCATTTTCTCTGCTCACTCCCACTCTCCCTGTCTTTTTCTCTCTCTTTCGCTGCACAGATGGAAAACACAGGGGATGGTGTGCTGACAGATGGAAGCAATGACTCTAGCTTGATAGGGGCAATGAGAAGTGCTAAGTAATTGCATGGAGGACAAAGAAGCACTGAAGGACAGACTGATATGTGGTGCAGTTTCAGTGGAAGGGGTTCTGTTTTTTATAATTAAATGTGTCGTTATGTCTGTGTGCAGCAGCAGACATCGAGAAAAACAGAGTGTGCCTAGGGATGCAGGGTTTGATGTCTAGTCATGCAGTCAGATGACTGCAGTTTGACATTGGGCTGCCTGTGATGTCAACATAGACTTTGGTAGTGTTTGCATACACTCTGTAATATTTGGACAAAATGGCATTTGATTCTTTACCTTGACTACCTTCCTGACATAGGGTCTGACCAGGAAAATCAACAAAGTATCTATATAGGAAGCTAATGATAAATAAGGACATCAGTTATCCACAAAACAAATATATGCACACACTTGATCCTGGTCTGTGGTGTGATACTTAACAGAGCAGAACGCCCCTGTAGGGAAAATGAGAATTCCAGGGATTAGAGTTGGAACAATAATGGAAAAATTGGAACTGTCTGGCTGTGAAAATAAAGATCCTTCAGTCCTCCCTGCTTCAGATGTAACAGATTGTTGTCACATATGCCAGTCACGGAAAAGTGGGTACAAAGGATGATGGACTAATAACCTTAGACTTAGATTAATTTAGATTAATAGCTATATTTATTTTACATCCTGACAAAATGTACTGTGTATATAGTCATTTATATCTCACCAGTGTTGAACCACAAGTAGGGAGGAATTCTTAGGCTTCATGGCTTAGACAGAATATTCCAAGACATTACTCATGTATGTAGTTTAACACACGTGGGTTTACAATACGCATTGCAGACAGGGTGAGTTGGGGAAGAGGAACTTAACCACATCAGTGCTGAGCCAGGAAGAAAAGTGAATTTATGAGCAGCTCGATTTGCCTCAGACTGAGGCGTGGAGCCAGACTGATCCAAGCCCAAACCCTCAGAGAAGAATCCAGCCATCAGAGCCCACCTCACACCACTACTTCTACTACCATTTCTCTTTCTTTCCTTTCTCTTCTCTCTATGTCTTTGGTTGTCTCTCACTTTCTATACATTACTTATCTCTTTAATTTACATTACATTACATTACATTACAATTACTCATTTGGCAAGAAATTGTGGGTGGCTCTCTTGGGATTTGAGTTATTAATTCCTGTCAGTTTTTTTTTTTTTTTTACAAAAACTCCAGTACAAACAAAAGTACCATAAGGAATTAAATCATCTTAATCCATTTAGAAACTGGTTTGGTGTTTTGCACATTACCAGTACATTACTGTAATGTTTCCTCTTTACTAATTGACCTTTTACTTGTGTGAGGGTTTTTGAACAACTCTGTAATAAATCTGTAATCTTTTGTAAATTTAAAGCATATTATGAGTTCCGCCAAACAGTGAAGCCCATTATTATATTCAGTGGTTGTTTGGGAATCGAGTTTCTCAGTCTCTGAATCTGAGGTACTCGACTCCCTTCATGTCCCACGGTTATTTTTCTGTATGGAACTTTCTGCTACCATTTCTTCAGTATCTCCCTCCTTCCCAAACACACACTCTTAAAACCAACCGACCCACCCGACACACACGTGCGCGCACACACACGCACGCACACACGCACACACACTCACATGCACACACAAACTCACACACTTTATTGTTTTCTCTGTTTCATTTGTACTATAATTAGTAACACTGACTACAGCTGTAAATAATGCAGTTACAAACCGTTTCATTTTCTGCTTCATCTGTATCTCCAGGGTCTTTCCTTTCTCTACTGATTTATTACTTGATTTTTTTTTATTCTTAATACATGTAAAACACACTTTTAATTCTGCAACATGGCATACAAACAGATGCTGCTACACATAAAGGTCTATATCTCCAGCTACCTCTATGGCAAAATGTGGTATGTTTGGATGAGACTGCAGTTTAGACATTATAGATGAGCTAAAACAGCCTGGAGATCAGTGGGGAGCTGCTGAATTTCATTAGGTTTCAGGGAAAACATGAAACACAATAGTTATACTTAGCATTCTCCTTATAGACATATAAACCTATATTTATATTACATAAGCATATGGTTAGTGCTGCTGGCAGGCAGTTGCTGGATATAGGATGTGGACATTTGTGGTTTAGAAGCTGCTTTCAGATAGAAAAAAGTATTAGAAGTAAGTAAAAACCATTCTGCTCAACTGCATGTATTAATCTATACAAAGCCATGTGGCAAACTGCATACTATGGGCTAAAAATCTCACACCACAACTCTGTCTCAGTCTCTAAAACTAGATGTTAACCAGAATCAAAACACACACATGCACACACACTGCACTGCTTAAATGCTTAAATAATTGCAGGGACATATGGACATCTGACCATCACATCAATGCATGGGTTTAAAGGTTTACCACAAATTAAAAAACACACAAATATATAGAAAGTCTTTGCATGCTGTATGATTACATTTTCCCTTCACTGAAATGTAAGAGGCCCAACCATGTTCCAGCATGACAATGCCCGTGTGCACAAAGCAAACTCTCTTAACACATGGTTTACAAGGACTAGAGGATGTCCTGCACAGTGCCCTGAACTTAACCTCACTGGACACTGGATTAACTGAAACACTGGCTACACCTCAGTCCTCCTCACCTGACCTCACTAATGCTGAATAAGCACAAATCCCCACAGCGACACACCACACTCTAGTACAAAGCCTTCCCGGTGGAGTGGAGTGGAGCGGAGCTTATTGGAACAGCAAACAGGACTAAATCTGTTTTAGGGTGTTTATAACATTTAAAATCACATATGGGTTTGATGTTCAGGTGTTCACATAATTTTCAAATCAAGTCAAATTATATTTGTCACATACACAATCATACATGGTATGAGAGTCCAGATCTGCATGCTGCTTTATTCCACTATACAGGTGACAGGTGAACTGGTGTAGATAAGTTATAAGTGGAGACATGAGTTCACAAATGTTCAGAAGAACAATCAATACGCCCCATTTATCTCTTCATTGATTTGGCCTCGAGGGAGTTACAGTGACCCAATGTGAAACAAATGCTTTTATGGATACAGCACTATATATTAAAATGTCTTAAAAAATCTCAAAACATTTAAGGGCTAACTAAAAAAATAAAGATTAGTATATTACAAAAATGCTTCATTACATATTCATAAGACCTACTTAGGGCTCTTTATTTTTTTAAATCCACACATAATGTGGTTTTAGCACTATATTTTAGACACTGCTATTAACAGTATATTGTAAAACAAACTACTCTTATGTACTCAATTTGTTTATTTAAGAAAATATGTCCAGTGCTATAAGAGGTACACTACAGAGAATTGATGTTGTCAGAGAGCTCCATAAATTTCAAAAGCACTTATCATAATGGCCTCCTAGCCTTCCTCAGCATAACAGGCCAACGGCATTCACACTAGGATTACGCAACGCTAATCCTACCAACGGTATACCAACAGGTGCAATTTCTCTTATTTAAACAGATTTAAAACAGTCGATTTCCTTTTTATATGTAAGGGATAAAACATGACAAGGCTTCTTCACTTACACGGTGGTGTGATGTGTCACAAAATGAAGAACATCTTTTCGATTTTCTGTATCAGCATGTCTCAAAGTGTTTATTCTTCTTGCACCAACTAAATAATGAGCAACACATACTAAACAGTTTATACTTACATTTAATGTGGGACCTCTCAGAGACAAGGTAGTTTCTGCTATCACTTATAATATAACAAATACTTGTCTTCTAACTGACTTTTTTTATGTCTTGCTTGAATTTAATCAAACAAAACATAAAGCTTCAGAATCCCTCTCATCCAGAACTGTTGTAAAAAAACAAAACATTGACTTATAAAACACTGGCACTGGAGAATCCTTCTGTAAATGTTAAACCTATCAATGTTTAAAAAAGAAATCATAACAAAAAGTTTCACCATATTAATGATTAGGTTTCTGTACATTAAATGATCCAAAGAAAATACTAACATTAGAAAGAACATGTTAATAAACATTTGCAGGACTGCAATAGTGTCAGGTCTGTTAGCTTTAGGCCTGCTGACCAATCAGAATAGGCAGCATGTCCCTGAATAATGTATTACTTGAGTATCAAACATTGTGTCTTATGTTTAAATAGATCTTCTTTATTATGTCTTTGGTGGTGTTAGGCTCATCTCCGGGCGGTGGATGTGAAAATCCTGCAACAACTTGTGGCACTGCACGAGGGCATTGAGGCTGCAAAATGGCTTATGGAAGAGCGTGGCCTGCTTACCAGCCACTGCAGCAGCTTGACAGGTAGTCAGTACAGCCTTGGAGGCAGCTGGAGCAGCCTGCATGAGCCCCATGACAAGCTGGATAACATCTCCATCGGTAGCTACCTGGACACACTGGCTGATGATCTGGATGAATACTGCACCTCCAGTGGTGCTGAGTCAGTGCTCTGCTCTGCACCTGCATGCACAGACAACTCTAAACCCGCTCAGGTGAAACCCAATGGCCCTAAAGGGGACGTGAGACCTTCTAACCTGGACTCTAACCATGAAGAAGCCAGTAAGAGTAATGGAGCTAATACTCCAGTCTTGGATGGCACAGTTAAGCAAGACACAGACTCCCCTAAGGCTCTTGCAGCTGAGAGACTGGCAAAGACCCTGAGCCCTAAGGGTAAGATTTACAAGAATGGCAAGGTAGAACTGGAAAGCTGCAAAATGAATGGTAAAGTGCACTTGGAGTATGATGCACACTGGCGCTGGGTGCAGTCACAGGATGATGTAACATTTTTGTAAGGGTTTAAAGGATTATATGCTGGTTATATTTTGGACTTCAGAGCCTTATTGGTCAGATTGATTTAACTATGGGATCGGTAATTAACAACACTGTCATGTTCTTTTAAACTGACTGCCGAGCTTAAATGGACTCAGATATAGAGATATGATGTCAAAGTTCCCAAGGGGCCAAAGCTTATAAAGCATGAACTTCAGATTTGTCTTTACAATCATTTATGTGCACAGATGTTTATCTATTAAAACTCTTCTGCTCAGTGATTTCCAGTTCTGGTGCTAGATGGACTTGTGTTGGAGCAGGAACGTTAGTGAAAATGCAGGGAAGGAAACTGGCAGGACAAGAGCTGGGAATTGCTAATGCAGTATTTTATATGCGACTGTGGAATCCTGTTCCTTTAAATATTTCTTTGCAGAGACGTGGTTGATAAACTCAAGCAATTTCTGTGTTAATATTCGGTGTTAATTATTAGATCTTTTGGTTTCTGGTTTTTATTTGGTTCAAGTTGACCAATACAACATCTATTTACATATAACATTTATTTTGTATTAAGTGTTTTATTTAAAACAGCCTGGTAAGTGATCATTATAAAAAAAAAATGAAAGAATTCTTATTTTCATGTAAACTCTGAAGGGGACTGAAATACAAAGATATGAAGAGTGGATCAGCTGACAATTATTAAGTATTTTAGAGAGGACCAAAGTTTTTAGCTAATAAACACAAGATATCATAGTGATATTTTTCTATTTAATCGAAAGTTAAATGTTCCATAAATATAACATTTGCAGTATAAAATTAATGCACATTTATTCAATTGTTTTAGTTTATGTTGCAACGGCACACTGTGGCAGACCCGTGCTCAGACTATCAGGTTCGAGGTTGGAATATGCAAACAGAAAAGACAAAGAAATTCGTTTATTTTAGTGATGAGATGTTTAATAACTGAACATAGAGATATAATCTAACATGAATGGTATTTCATTTTGTTGTATTGGTAGTTCAGAATTTACTGAAATGAAAAGACAACAAAAGGACAGTGTAAATTTTATCTGGAGAGCTGCGAGCAATCAGGATGATTTCCGTGTGTACTTTGATCACAGAATCCACGCCTACGTGAATATGCTTGTGCAATATGATTAAATATATTGTCAGTCGATTTAAATATATATGTATTGAACTAATTCAGATAAATGTGGCCTGTCGATTTATGCTGGGTCATGCAACCGCATTTTGACCCACTCTTATGTAACCATGTAGTAGTGTAGAGGCACATTAATGTAGTGAGATCTTCATGATTGTGAATGCAGGGAATTGAATGCATGGAAATTATGGGTTTGTGTATTTGAGAGGTCATATTTTGCTATGGGTTCTGTATTAAAGAAATATTTATATTAATTAAAAAGAAAAAGGTTTTTATATTAGTGATAACCCATTTTAGTTTTGCCTGTTTTACTTATAAGAGAACTGCACTGCTGTAATAGTTTTATGTAATGAAGTTATAAATGCTCTTCGACATTTGATGTGTTACCTAATAAATGGTGATGTCTGGCTCAAGTTGGTGACTTAAAAAGTTTGGGGTTGTGAACATGGATGTTTGAAAAGCTGTAAAATTGTGCTCTCTGGTGTATTAAGGACACATGTGGGAGAGTTAATGTTCCCAGTGCAATCAGAGCTGCTCTCTTTCTCCCACACAGCCACACTGAATAGTAATAATGGTTGTGCTTCTAGGAACAGTTTCCATGACTACTGTTGGTTGTGTGGGATGTGTATACATGCATGCATATGTGTGTGTGTGACTGTTCAGTGACCATCGGGATAAACAAGAATGATTGCACAAGAGTCAGAGGTTGTGATGACATAAGATAAATGTAGATTGTGGGGTTTCACAGTAAAAGAAACGATACAAGTTGGATGGAATGAATATAAACAAGTATATATTTAACTACACATTAACTACACATATGGGATGAAAACAGTTATATGAGCTCTGACTGGACTGTTAAACACATTAATTATGTGATATGATCATCATGTAAACTGTTGTTTCTGACCACTCTTCTCACTCCAGCACCCACACACACACACACACACACACACACACACTATAATTATGGTTTAAAACATTATGATTCAAATCACAAATTGTATTTGTCACATACACAATTATGCACAGTACAGCATGTAGTGAAATGCTTTTTACGACTGTATATATAAAAATAGCAGATTTCACTAAGGTAAAGAATAAAAATAACGTCAAGGAAAACAAATAAGACACAAATTAAAGAAGAAATAAATGTATCAAAAATAAAGGGAGTAACTGAATATGGTACGATGATGCATGTGAATATTTAAAATTAACAATAATATATAGCGTATATTTTTAAAGTACAACATGTGCATATTGTGCAAATTGTGCTATTTTGTTAAAGTCCGGATGAGGTAGTGGGTGATGTGGGTAGTCCTGAAAAGTCCAGAAAAGGTCCAGGCTCAGGTGTTCTCCTGGTTTACGGCCCGAATAGCCGGCACGAAGACGCTCCTCTTCCTACAACCCATTAGGGTTCTCAACCAGGAGAACAGTGTCATGTCAGAGAGATGGTTGGCAAAAATATCTTTGCTTTTAAGGTTTTGATCTGATTAATGAGGGATGATTGTAATTTGCTGTCACTATCTCTGACATATAAATACATGAATCTATTTACAAACTATAAACAATACAAAAAGTCTATGTTTGTAGACTAAATCAGCAGCTTGGACCCGAAATGGTGAAGTCTTCGTTTGGCTTGAATTGCTGCATTTTTTCAACTAATGTGTCTCATAGAGTGGGAAGAAATTGCTAAATCTGGTACTGGGCAGTATTTGTATGTTGGAAGAAAAACAGACTGCAGGGTGAACACCAGGGGATAAAACAGAAAGAATAAAGCTCACTCTGGATGCAGTGAAATGCTTGGGACACTGTATAACCCCAAGCCTTGTATTCTCTGCTACATTTTTCACTTAAAATATAGACAGGCAAAGAAAGCACATTGCACACCGTTTTAGCAGACAGTGAGGGATGGGAGAGTGAATGTCAGTGTAATGACCCTGTTTAAAAGCTTTCTCATGGCACACTCAGCACTCTCTTCATCTCAGCAGGATGTATGCAACTAATAGGTTCCAAATGAGAGATATTCAGTAAACGCAGCAATAAATTCTTCAAATACTTCCTTTTTTACTCGTTTAACTTCTTCTATCATTCTTTGTGCTGCGCCAAAGTTTTCTGTCCAAAAGCCCTAATTCTATCTGATACTGAGCATAAGACATGTTAAAAAGATTGCACTACTATTTTCATAGTAATAGTTTGTTCCTAAAACGATGTCATTTATTTTTATTACTTCACCATAGTTTTGAGTAAATCTTTCCTTCCTGCTCTGTTTTAATAATTTGGCATGGTCAGTAAAACCTTGGCTTGATCTGCTTTTTCCATGACTGTCCAGACATGCACAATACAGACTATACTGTACAGTATACATATATATATATATATATATATATATATATATATATATATATATATATATATATGTATGATATATTATTTTTTTTGGCAGATCAAGCCAAGCCAAATATATATATCGTCTTCCCTTAAAAAAGTAATTTGGTTACAGTTTAACTTTACAGCTTATCATAAATAGTCAAAAACTCAAGCAGGATGTGGTGTGACAAAGAAAAATGTCTGGAAAAAAATACACAAACACAATGACCTTACGTGACCCGATACAGCCTGTAGCAACCATATAGAACCAATTTGTTTTCCCATACTCTGGCTAAGTGACCTGATTTTTATTCAAATTTAAAGGCAAGTCACATCCTGCAGTCTTGAAGAAAATCCTTTGGTCGGTTTGTGAACTTTTTTTCAGAATGGTCAGTGACAGGCCAGCTGTAAGGCTTGCCGGAGACGGAAAGAAAGGCATGCTGGGAAGGACTGAAAGGGCATTTCCGTTCATGTTTCTCGTAGTGGCCCTAATCCAATCTGCTTACTAGAACAGGGTTGATCTAAAAATGCTTTTACTGGGATAAAAGAACAAGCAACAATAATTCCTCATTAATAGTCAACACATCCTGTGCTCTTACATCCGGTGGCTTAAATGAGAAATAACAAAGGTTCTAAATTGTTGCATGCATGTCAAAATGATCATTTTGATCAAAATTGCCTCTTTTTAATGTTCAGTTTTGTCTTCCTCTGAATAATGGTGCCAAGCCAACCGAATATATTTGGAACATGTACTGTATTATTCAGTGCTGCTAAACACAATGCATCTTTATCTACGTTTTCTAAATTTCCCCACATGATCTATTGTTGTTAGAATGTGTAATGATTATAATGTCTGCAGTAGCATAGGAGCTTTGGCTGTGGTGCATCTATGTCAGATAATAATGACCTCAGAACATGAAATACAATCAATATCAATGTCTGATAATTCATTTAATCTTCTCTAACTGCTTAATCTGTGGTGGGTTCACAGAGCACTAGGTAGGAGTACATGCACACTACATACACACTTTATAAACCCAGTAATATTGGAAACATCAATATTTAGAATCGGATATGATATTCTTAATACTTTTTTTTAGAAATCAGGACCATTCCTGTTATTTTACATACTGTATGCTGTCAACTGTACATATAATTAATTATGTTAACAATGAAAATTCACCTAGGAAACTGGGTCAGTCAAAAGACATACTGCACACTATAACAACAAGTAACTTCACAATACATATTTTTTCTAGGCTAACAAGATAATAGATTGAAACCATGCACTATATTTTTTCCTTCTTATACTCACATGCCATGTACAATCAGCAACAAGCATGGAATGCTTGATAAGGACCAAAGTATCATTTGGATTTTCATGTGTTTATTTTTTTTGTGTGTATGTGTGTATTTTTGATGATCACGTGTTTCCGAATTTGCTGATGTTTTGGATATGATATTGCGTTTGCTTAAGATTTGATATTGCATTTGCTCAAGTCTGGGATCCAGACTTGAGAAAACGCAATATTCACCATGAAAATAACATTAATGCATTAAAGATATATGGAATAGTAAAAAATTATACAATGTATTTGTAGTTTAGAGTCACTATGTATTAAAATTAGATCACTATAGTATTGGGAATACTGGAAAATACTGAAGATATCCCACTGGTATACCGCTCACCAGCGCAGACCCGCTGATACTGATTAAGCTCGAACTGACAATGAACCTGCCCTCCGGCCAACGAAGCCCTTTACACAATACAAGAATAGCTATCTACTTATTTTAGTTGCAGTGTTATTTATAATGAGCAGCTATAGGTGGAAAAGAAATATTGTCTGGATGGAAATATACTGCAGCATTTCTATATTCATGTCTCCACTTTCCATCACATTGCATGCAGATGTATGTAGCCCACATCATATTGTGTACAGATGTGGCTTTATAACAAAAACAGGAAGATAATCAGATCTCTAACTCTGCCCTGAGCCTTACCCACCAAAAACGATATGGCACTCTCCCATCTCCAGATGCCTTCAAACCTGCACAGACAGATGTGTTTATGCAGCTGTGGCTCTCCTCTTTCTTTCTACGACCTCAGACCTCCCATAAACAGCTTTATGAAGACCAAAATGGAAGCATATATGATGATTATTGTAAAGCTAAGACACTTTGCCCTGTCAATTAACGTTATTGCTGATTATATAGTCAGGTTTACTGCAGAATGTGATTTGATGAGTTTGGCTTTGGAGACTGCATGTGATTTCTTGACTGTATGTAAGACTCCAGAGTGTTGAGCCTCATCCCTTTTGGCTCTCTAATATCCTATCACGGTTGTGATGTTTGCAATGTTTTGCATAAATAGTCACTGTAGCTCAGTGCAGCTGAGTGTAGCTTCTGCAACATTTTTTCCTGTTAATGAACTGATTCAATTAATTTTAACCATTTCAACCATTTTCATTCATTCATTCATTTTCTACCGCTTATCCGAACTACCTCGGGTCACGGGGAGCCTGTGCCTATCTCAGGCGTCATCGGGCATCAAGGCAGGATTCACCCTGGACGGAGTGCCAACCCATCGCAGGGCACACACACACTCTCATTCACTCACGCAATCACACACTACGGACAATTTTCCAGAGATGCCAATCAACCTACCATGCATGTCTTTGGACCGGGGGAGGAAACCGGAGTACCCGGAGGAAACCCCCGAGGCACGGGGAGAACATGCAAACTCCACACACACAAGGTGGATGTGGGAATCGAACCCCCAACCCTGGAGGTGTGAGGCGAACGTGCTAACCACTAAGCCACCGTGCCCCCCTTCAACCATTTTATTCAATTCAATTTATTTGTATAGAACTTTTAACAATTGTCTGAAAGCAGCTTTACAGAAGTATAGAAACTAAATAAAAAATTGTAAAGTTTAAAATTAAGTTACTATTTATCTCTAACATCTATCCCTATTAAACTAGCCTGAGGGGACGATAGCAAGGAAAAACTCCCTGAGATAATATGAGGAAGAAAGCTTGAGAGGAACCAGAACCTCATCCTCATTTGGGGGACACTGGGCAGGAAATAATGTCAATGTAAATAATGTCCTTTCTACAACAGTTTGTGGTTGATTGGAATTGAGTAACCAAGAGCTCCTGAGGAACTAACAGGTCAGACTTTACACTAATTCCTTCCTGCCGAAGTCTTAAAATGTTCAATGATGAAGACCCGAGCACAAAGCTGACTGACGCAATTGCAGTTCAAAGACTGCGTGATTCCAAGTCTCCAAGTGGTTCTATCCACAACAATCTCTGTCTGTCCATGCATAGCACATAATAATTGCCCTTTTCCCAAAGCATTTTCGGATCTTGGTTTGGATCTCTAATGAGCAAACAAGAGGATAGTGGAAAAGACAACATAAAGATTCAACATAAAGATGTGTTATTTCAAAGAAATTATCAGATGCATCTAAGTGTTTTTGAGATATACTGTACAGGATCATTGCACTCCAAATCTAATGGAGTGAGTCATATCCCATGAAGGCAGAATGATTTATTTATGCTTATTTATAATTTATATAAAAAAAAGACCATCTCCTAAGTTACCAGAAAAACTCCATCAGCCTCTTCAATACTGTGGCTTGACCTCAGTCCCCCTTACTGAAATTATGCCCCAGACCCAGTCCAAAACTATGATGACAGAAGGATCTTGTTTAAGCTTGTATGTCATGTGTGTAGAATTTGGCCATTATTTTGTTTTCATTATGAGCAAGAGTAACACTATGACTCGCATCTGTAAATGCTCCATCATCACGTTTGCAGCGGTTTCCAACCAGTCACTCCTACAAGCACAATAAATATAATTTTTATACTCCCAGTAATAGAAAGAGTGGAAACTTAAATACCACTAGCATCTGAGAGAGCATCTACATTTACGCCATTTGGCTCTTATTCAGAGCGACGTACAAAAGTGCTTTAAAGTCTCTATCAATGAATACATAAACAAACAGGGAAAATAAGTGCTAGTTTAAGTGTTTCAGGAAGAGGTAGGTGCTCACATGTCGATTAAAGACAGCCAGTGACTCAGTTGTTCAAACATCTAGGTAAATTCATTCCACCACCTCGGTGCCAGAACAGAAAAGAGTCTTTATGTATACCTAACTCTTACCCTGAGAGATGGTAGGACCAGTCAAACGTGTGCATTGTTCTAGAGCTGCAACACATAGCTAAACTGCTATAGAAGTGTTTAGTAGCATGCTATTGGGTACCTTTATGCCGATAATCTTCAAATCAAAACAACGAGCAAATTTGAGCTCTTGTTATCTTTGTGCATAGTATGAATGTAACATTCTTATTTATAAACATATTGTATATGTGCATGTGTGGTTTAAATTATCAGGGATATAAGATGGAAGCTCAATATGCCAAAGTGAAGTGAAGTGATTTCCTCTGGGGATGCCCAGCTGTGTGCGACGGAGGAGGAAGAGAACAGAGGGGCAGGAACAGGCCACATGGTTCCCACGCAGTGATGTAATTAGATTGAGAATGGGGGCACAAGAGGTCTGCTGAGACTTGTTCAGGAACTGCTAATGGATAACAGCAATACCCCAGAACATGATGACGTACAGGTCTGCTTTATGGTACATGATGTGTACATATATACATGTATATAATTCCTCAGCTACACTAAAGCATTCTGTTTCTCAGACACAGATGTAAACCCATACAGCAGGGGATTTTCAAATCAAACCATTTTTGGAAGAGCTGTTTTAAAGAACATCCAAGATTGTATAAAAAATAAACAACAGTACTATTGGGCAATTTTGGTCCATTTATTTTGTCAAATTGACCTTGAAATTAGTGGAAATCCTAATTACAGTGTGCACAGTGCAGTCCCTTCCCATGGAATGTTATTCTCTTACATTTCATCAAGTCTCATTCAGAAGAAATTCCTTTTTAAAAATATCCTATACCTACAAAAAAAATAAAATTAAATAAACATGCGATTGTGCTCAAATTAATATATGCCAATGTTTATATTGTTAATCTGTATGTTAATTAATTTCTGTATGCTAATGTATGTCTGTATGCTAATTCATTTCTTTAATGTATCTGTTTTAATCATTATCACATTACCACAGTGATTTTGGCTCTTAAAGCAAAATGTTTAATGTCTATATGAATAAAAAGAGTTTAAATTGCAACTGTATGCATGAAGGGAGGTATTAGACCGACTACAGCAGTTGTCGGTCTAAATGTCAAAGGTACAGAACATTAAGATAAAGATTTTCCTTTTTGAAACCCAGTTTTTCAGTTTATCAAATATAAAATATTAAATATCAACTATAAGAGAAAGATAATGAATAATATATAATAGAAATAATATATTTAGAATTTTCTAATTCGTCAGTCAGATTTTTAGCATCGTGTTATAATTGTGAGACTGCCAGATTGTTAGATGCAAATTAAAGTAATAACACTGATCTAGTGTTTCTGGGTATTTGTGGTGTTTGAAACATTTCAGTGATTCAGTGGACACCTGAGATTTGAAGTATCAGTCTTTAACTGTTTAAAGTTCACAGCCCATATGTACAGTACATATTTAAAATTGGCTTTTAAAAATGAAATCCTAAAAACCCTTAAACGAAGCATACCAAGTTAGCAAGGCAATTGGCTCAGCATTCTGAGGGCCTGAATGGACCCTCTTCAACAGCGCTTACGTTTAATTAACCAGGGACAAGTAAGCTTTGTGCCTGTTGCACCAAAAACTATGCAACTGCATGACTGAGCACAGAGGACACACACGCATCAGACGCACATGGTTAGATGTCCTTCAGACTTCCCTCATCAGCTGCACTGAGGATCAAAGACGCAGAAGCTTGAGCTCATCTCTGAACACGTGGGTCACATTCCTGGCCTGGATTTCAGGTATCAAAAGGATAGCAAGACAGGCTGGAATTATAGGACTATGTGTTCATGAGGGGTTCCATACAAGATGTGACTTGTCTGAGTCACATTAATGTAATGAAAAAACTATACCAAGACATGTAATAATGTATTATACAAAAATAATTTCTGGTCTATGTGTACAAGTTCAATTATTGTGATAATATGGCATTGATGGAAATCAAGTGAAGATGCTATAAAGAAAAAAAGTGATGTATAAATACAGATTTACATTAGAAATTGCTTAATCCTGCAGAAAGATGTCTTCTCCAATATGGAATACCGTTGCCATTAATGGGTGAATGAATGTCAGAAGCCAAGTTTTCCCCAGCAGAACATTGCCCAGAGCATCACACTGCTTCTGCCGGCTTGTCGTCTTCCCCAGGTAAGAGACACACATACTCCATGGTACACTTCTAATTTCAGCGGCGTACGGGGTCATGATGTGCACTCTGACTTGTCTGCAAACTGCAATACATGGTTTGTTCTGACACCAATTATTGCCAGCATTTACTTGATCAACAATGTGTGTAGCTCTACAGTAGCTCTTCTGTGGGATCTGAACAGTTAGATGAGCCTTGGGAGTCTATGACCCTGTTGACAGTTCGCTGGTTGTCTTTGGGCCACATTCAGTATTTTCTAACCAATACATACAGTACAAGAAACACCCCACAAGACCTGTTGTTGTCAAAGTCACTCACTTGCCCATTTTTTTATGCTTCCAGCAAATCAACTCAAGAACTAACTGTTCATGTGCATGAAATTTCCAAAGATTTCATCTAAGTCACTCATGGCAACCTTACTTATACACTGCTCGGTATAAGAGCGTCTACCAAATGGCATAAATGTAAGTGTAAATGCCTAATATTTCAATATGTAGAATTCGCATCATATATATTTATAGACATAGTATGCTGCTTTAAAATGATCACATTTGTAAACTAGCATTTCCTTCTATAATGCAATAATTGAATACTTAATTAAAATCAGTAATATTGTATACATTGCAATAATACGTGCAGTGCTGTAATTAAAATACCATGATACATTTTACAGAGAAGGATTAAAACGTGAATTTAATCAGTATTTCTGTCACACAATTTATCCACATGGATAACTTAATCCAACTACGTCTTCTCTCTCATGTCTCACTACTAAAGCAGATTATTTACCAGGTCTTAAATCAGTACCAGATGACTCCATCTTGACCTTGGAAGATAAATTCAATCAGATGCCAGCATGTGTTTTTATGATTGTTGTGATACTGATGTGCTGTTTCCTGGGAGGTGAGGTGTCTGACAGGGAGATATTTATGTGGGAAGGAAACAGCCATTTCCCAGATGGATGAAGCCTTCTTTGACAAGCGTGTAGCTACAGGTGGGGAGAGCCTCACTGCACTGATGAGTGAAGACTAGAGCTTTGACAGAGCTTAGTCTTGCAATCTGAGTAAGTGTTTCAGATTAAAACAGCACCTGTGCAGTGTGTCACCAGCTATATCTGCCCTGCAACAACTCAAGCAACATGTAAATTTGTCATTCTAGTATGAGGATGTGCTTTTAATAAAGACTACAAAGCACTTCAGTAGGTCACTTTGGATATGGGTATCTCAATGACAAACATTAACAATATTAATGCTAATAGGCAATAATGCAATAATTTCCACATCGCATTATAATAGTGTCCACTCACTCACTCACTCACTCATTTTCTACCGCTTATCCGAACTACCTCGGGTCACGGGGAGCCTGTGCCTATCTCAGGCATCATCGGGCATCAAGGCAGGATACACCCTGGACGGAGTGCCAACCCATCGCAGGGCACACACACACTCTCATTCACTCACGCACTCACACACTACACACATTTTTCCAGAGATGCCAATCAACCTACCATGCATTTCTTTGGACCGGGGGAGGAAACCGGAGTACCCGGACGAAACCCCCGAGGCACGGGGAGAACATGCAAACTCCACACACACAAGGCGGAGGCGGGAACCGAACCCCCAACCCTGGAGGTGTGAGGCGAACGTGCTAACCACTAAGCCACCGTGCCCCCCCAATAGTGTCCAAAGTGTGATAATACTTTCACATTTCCTAATGTGTACTACATCAATTAATCATTTTTTATCTGTTGTGTTATCCTTCCATTCTTCTATTCCAAACAGCTGACACCAGATAGATTGTTTAATTGTACTGTGCTAAATATTTTTTATATATAAGTTACCTGTTAGGGGGACACGGTGGCTTAGTGGTTAGCACGTTCGCCTCACACCTCCAGGGTTGGGGGTTCGATTCCCGCCTCCGCCTTGTGTGTGTGGAGTTTGCATGTTCTCCCTGTGCCTCGGGGGTTTCCTCCGGGTACTCCGGTTTCCTCCCCCGGTCCAAAGACATGCATGGTAGGTTGATTGGCATCTCTGGAAAATTGTCCGTAGTGTGTGATTGTGTGAGTGAATGAGAGTGTGTGTGTGTTCCCTGCGATGGGTTGGCACTCCGTCCAGGGTGTATCCTGCCTTGATGCCCGATGACGCCTGAGATAGGCACAGGCTCCCTGTGACCCGAGGTAGTTCGGATAAGCTGTAGAAGATGAATGAATGAATGAATGAATGAAGTTACCTGTTAAATTCTGAATTATCTTACATGATACACAGTGCTCATATCCATCCATCCATCCATCCAATAATCTATTCACCCATCCATCCATCCATCCATCCATCCATCCATCCATCCAATTAAATTCTATTTGTATAGTGTTTGCATGTTCTCCCCATTCCTCAGGGGATTCCTTTGGCTACTCCAGTTTTCTTCCCAGTCCAAAAAATGCTTTGAATGCTGATTGGCAGTCTCCCGACCTCAATATCATTGAGCCATCACTTTAGGGAGATCTCAAATGTGCAGTTTGTTCAAGAGAACCAAAACATTTACAGGCACTGGAGGTATTTTGCCAAGAAGAATGGGCAGCTATACCCGCTGAGAGAATTAATCGCCTCATGCACAATCGCTATCAGTGATGCTAAAGGGGACAACACAATATTAAGAATTAAAGGTATGAAAACTATTGAACAGGGATTATTTCCTCATTTTCTTGTAGTTATGTTAGAGGATTGTCAAATTCTGTTATGACTTACATATTAACTTGAGTCCTATAAGAAATAAAATACATTTGTTTTGCCTTCTCACTCATTTTCTTTAAAAAAAAAAAAAAGGTACACAACTTGCAAATTCTCCCAAGATATGAAAACGTTTGAGCACAACTGTAATGTCAGTGGAAACTTCAACAATATAGAAATCTTTAATATGTGCTTAAGATTAATCACAGACATTTGAATAATGGGCTGAATATTTGTCTCTGAGATTCCCTGTTCTAAAAGAAAAATAGCCATAGCCATAGAGAGAGAGAGAGAGAGAGAGAGAGAGAGAGAGAGAGAGAGAGAGAGAGAGAGAGAGAGAGAGAGAGAGAGAGAGAGAGAGAGAGAGAGAGAGAGAGAGAGAGAGAGAGAGAGAGAGAGAGAGAGAGCATTAATATACAGTGTAAGAGGATGAATGGTTTTTAATCTCCAAGTTTATATTGAACATCAGTTTTCTAACTATGTTAATATAAGTGCTTCTATTTTTAAGACTTTGGGCTCAATGTAATTATACCTTATACAGTCATGCCAAAAAACCTTATTAAACTGAAAGATTTATAGATATAGAAGATTCAGTTTATCATTAGAATTATATCTCTAGTCCAGTACAGATCTGTACTGACAGTATGGTGCATTAGTTGTTGCTATTGTAATATAGCTATTGTGTGTTTTAACTCCTACAGTCTCGCACAGACAGAAAGTCTGGAGGAGGAGGATGACGATTACTCATAACATGGCTTCTGTGGCTGCTGGAAATGAGAAAGAGCACCTATACCAGAGAAGATGAGAGTGTTGGGAACGAAAAGTCCACCAGTTGGCTTCACAGATATCAGATGAGGTTCATCATCTGTTGGCTAATGTGTAATAGAGAAGTACTGTTCAGGGTGAGAGAAAGCTGAACACAGAGAAATAGAAGAGGTTCCAGTGAGAGAAAAGATGATAGGTTGCCAAAGGTTTAGTTTCAGCAGTTAATTACAAAGAACTGAGAAGTATTCTGAAAGATGCAGAGGAGGCAAAAAGAAAGCTCAATGGGAGACAATTCCCATCTGTCTGTAAGAGAGAGATAGAGAGAGGAAGAGAGAGAGAGAGAGAGAGAGAGAGAGAGAGAGAGAGAGAGAGAGAGAGAGAGCGAGATCAATATCTTTATAGATCAGCTTGTACTGACACCTGACATGACACTTCATCATTTATAGCACATTGTGAGAACAGAGGAAGAAAAAAGAGGAATGGTGAGGAGAAAAAGAGAAAGAATGAAAAGAAAGATTAGGAGTAGGAGTTAGAAGACAAAGAGGAAGAAGAAGAGTAAGAAGGACGAGGAGAAAAAGATGATTAAGGAAAAGAAGAAGGAGGAATAGAAGTATAATAATAATAATAATAATAATAATAATAATAATAATAATAATAATAATAATAATACATAAAAAATAGAAGTAGAAGACGACGAATAAATAATTAGAGGAAAGGTAAGGAGAAAAAAAGAAAGAAGGCAAAGAAGGAAGAGGAGAAAAAGAGAATGAAGGAAAAAAAAGGAGATAGAGGAGGAGGAGAAGTTTCCATCCCTGTTGGTCCTTGAGTCAAGAATGTGTCACTACACAGTTTATATTCTCTTGATGGATTTTTCCAGTTAAAATTTTTTCTCATTATTTATAAAGTATGCTTTTTGTTAAAATAATCTCTAATTTTATTCATTTAATTTATCTAAACATAATAGAACACGGCTGAAAATATCAAATGTTGAAATATTGAGCTGGCCTGATTCAGCTCTATTTAAACTCCTGTAAATGACATGCTTAATCCAAGTAAGGAACAGTAGATGTGATGGTGAGTATCACACATAAATTGTCTCTAGTTTGTGAATGGGTATGTGAGTGTTTGTGTGTGTCTGTGTGTATGTGTGTTTGTGTGTGTCATGTGATAGACTGGCTTCCTGTCCATTGTTTACTCTGCCTTGGATGGATGGATGGATGGATAAATGTTGGGCTCAGATGTTGAGCTATTTATTACTCAGGAGCTCCTGGTTACTGAACTCCATCTGACTGTATATGACTGTGGAAAGGACATTACTCATAATAACACTCTCTGGTGTTTATAACAATTTATAATCACACTCTCCAGTGTCAACCAATTTTTTTCTATACAACTGAGCAAGTAAGGGTTAAGGACCTTGCTCAGGGGCCCAACACTGGCAGCTTGATGGACCTGCGATTGAACTCACAACCTCCCGATTGGTAGCTCAACACCTTAACCACTAGACTTCCACACGCCCACCTAAGAAAATTTTTCCTCACCACAGTCTCCTCAGTCACCTCAGGCTTATTTATGTGGGATAAATACAAACACATTTAAATACAAGTCTAATATTAATCTTAAACTTTTTTGTACTACATTTCTTATGTTCTGTAAAGCTGCTTTGAGACGATGTCCATTGTTAAAAGCGCTATACAAATAAAATTGAAAAAGGTCCTGAGTCCCTGTGTCCCAGTAAGGATAAGCGGTGTAGAGAACGGATGGATGGATGGATGGATGGTGATTATCTTCTTGTCTGGATCACTTCGTTCATATTTCCAAACCCTTGATGTTCCACTCGTGGAGTTGCATGGAGGGTTCAGGCCTGGCTCCTGTTTCACCACTTACTTAGCCAGTGTGCATTTTCTTAGCATTATTTTTTACACCAATCAGATATCGAGTTAAAACACATCCCTCGTATGTAATGTTCTCAGTTTATGTGCTCAGGGGAGTAAATTTTGCGATTCTGTTAAACAGTAACTCTGGTGGTCCTTTTTAATGGCAGTTATTCTGGTCCACTGGGGATCCAGGAAAAGTAAAAGTGCAGATCTCTGGCATTTAAAAGGCTTGTAGCGTAGTGCTTACTCTGCCATCTTGCAGGAAAACACCACCATGCAACAGGATAATTACATTTAATGTGTGGCTTTTTCTTGAAAAGCTGCCAGACTTTGCCACGGAAAGTTCTGTATTAGGGGTTTGAGTTCTTATACTTCAGCAACATTTAATATAATTAACGAACAGGATTTTCCTGACTTTTTAAACCAGAAACAAGTCTTCTGATGTTGGATAAAAGGGTGGCATCATAAATGTGCTCCTAATTCAAGCAAGCAATCTGGTCATTAGCATAAATGCTACCTACTGTGCATTTGAAACTCATTTATCTTTTAAGACTTAAAAGTCAAGTAATATTTAACTTTTATGCCTAAAATTGGGATAAAAATTAATTCCATTTCCTCGGTGTATGTGAATTCTGTATTTTGTATTGTTATCAGGAAACCATTTTCTTCATAAAGACTTAGCACTTTCAGTAGGAAGATGGTCTGATGCCAGCTTTCGGGCCTGTTTTTTTGTTGCTGATTAAACCAAAGAAAGGGACTGATACGTTGAAGATGGCGCCCTCTTCTGCATGACACCTACAACCATCAACAAGCTCAGGAATATACACTCTCTCTCACTCACTCATTTTCTACCGCTTATCCGAACTACCACGGGTAACGAAGAGCCTGTGCCTATCTCAGGCGTCATTGGGCATCAAGGCAGGATACACCCTGGACGGAGTGCCAACCCATCGCAGGGCACACACACACACTCACACACTCTCATTCACTCACGCAATCACACACTACGGACAATTTTCCAGAGATGCCAATCAACCTACCATGCATGTCTTTGGACCGGGGGAGAAAACTGGAGTACACGGAGGAAACCCCCGAGGCACTGGGAGAACATGCAAACTCCACACACACAAGGCGGAGGCGGAGAACGTGCTAACCACTAAGCCACGTGCCCCCCAGGAATATACAGAGATTTACAAAATAAATGATCATAACCATTATAAACATAAGCCTTTAAACAAAGTCTAGAGACTGAATCGATAACTCCAAAAAGCACAAAACAAACCTCAGACTTTTCTTTAAGGTTATCGTAACAGATATAATTTACATCTGTCCATCTGAGGTAGCTGTTAGCTCTAGAATAATAATAAATAATAGAAAAATGTGTCCAAAAGTTAGCATGATCACTCTAGAATAAGTGCTTTAATAGTCATGGGATTGCTAATCCTATATCACTGAATGCAGCTGATTAACAAAGCAGATTTTGGAATTGAGACCAACAAGGTGAAGGTCACAGCAAGGGTAGATACTTTTCCTTTATCCAGATGAGGATGGCTTCATTCCTAAGTCTGGATCCTCTCAAGCTTTCTTTCTAAGAGCGTCTGAGAGAGATTTTCCTCGTCAACATTACCTCAGGCTTACTCATATGGGATAAATTGTACCAGCTCTGCTTGTGTTCTGTGTCATGAAGATTTCGGATCTTCATTGAGATGAGGCCAATGCTCTGAGGATCATGAGGCATCTATAGATGTACCAGCTCCAGTTAGACTCTCATTCTAAAAGGAGATGCCAACTCCATGTGGTCTTTGAAGACAACAATCTTCTCATTAATACACAATTAATACAAACGATTTATAAATCACACCCTCCAGTGTCACCCAAATGAGGACAAGGTTCCCTTTTGTCAGCAATAAGAAAAATCTGCTCGTTTCTTCTTCGCCTTTTTTAAAATTATTTACTTATCAATCATCATGAGCAGTATGAATAACTGAATTCACACCTGAACATGTTTGCGGGCATTAAGAGGCAAAAATCAGAACAGAGGATGTAGTCAGTACCTATATTTAGTCCCAGTGTTCATTAAAGTTCCTAACATTTAGTACCAGGTACTGTAATAAAGTTTCCTTTCTTGTTATTATTTAGGTTCTGGATTGAATAAGAATTAGTTAAAACATTAATGATTTAAAACATTTAAACAAACCAATTAATACACAAGTTAACTTACTAGGTTACATTATCATCATTACTGAGAGTACATTTAAAACCGTCGTTTGTTCATTTAACTACTGCAGCAAATAGTTTTAAAGAAACCTTAATGCAAAACATTTCCATTTTCTTTGCTGTAATAATGGTCACACAGACTCCTCTAGCTTTCGAGTATTTCATCATCATATTCTGTTAGTGCAAGTATAAAGGTTAATGACAGAGACTCTGAAGCATTTCTGTAAGCCCTTCTGGATAAGAGAGTCTGCCGAATTCTGTAAAAGTCGTCTTCTTCTGTCGGTTCTTCCCCTTAGGGGTCGTCACAGCGAATCATCTGTTTCCACCTAACTCTTTCCTCGGCTTCCTCTTCTCTCACACCAGTTAACTTCATGTCCTCTTTTTAACACATCCATATATCTCCTCTTTGGCCTTCCTCTTGACCTCTTAAGTGGCAGGTCCATCTCCAACATCCTTCTACCAATATAACTATCTCCCTCCTCTGTACATTTCCAAACCATCTCAGTCTAGCCTCTCTGTCCTTGTCCACAAAACAGCTAATCTGGGCTGTCCTTGTGATGTGCTCGTTCCCAATCCTGTCCTCCATCATCTCTTCTACCTCCATCTCTGCCTCATGACTTTTCCTCACTGATACAGTCTCTAACCCATACAACAAAGCTGGTTTCACTCGAATGCTGTAAAAGTAAATGTAAAAATAAAAGAAACTACAACAATGACAAACAGCTGCACTTTTAACGTTTAATGGTTTTTATCTTTACAAAAGAGGTAACACTGCAGATGTTCCTACAGACGCCATTAGAAAAAAAAAAAAACTGAAAACAGTGTTTCATATAGTCATCTATATACTGAAAAGTACAAGTAATAATATTAATAATTTTTAATATAACAATAGCACAAATGACAATGACGACTGTAATAAAAGTGAATCAAAAAGTGACATTTTAGGCAAATAACACCAAACAATCAGGTAACAGAAACAAAATCAGCTGAAAGTTTCATTCTACTGTACGTCAAACACTTCGAGTAAGTGCTATTTCTCTTAGCTTTATAAAATACATTTTTTAAAAAAGGCAGGAAGCAGTTTTATTTCCTTCAAGGAAAAGTACTATAAAATAAGTTACAGTACAGTGAATTTGTCTAAACTGACTTTGTTCCCGTCTTCCAGCCTCACGTAAGCACAAACACTTTCAGAAGTACATTGTACAGGAGTAAAAGATCATCTCTTCTCTTAGAAAAGAACTGTTTCCCTTACAACAGGAAGGGAAATCAGTCGAGATGTCAATAATTACACGATACAAAGTAAAATGCACACATGGGTGTGTGCATGAATGCGTGTACATACACATGCTCACCTCTTCACCCACACACAAACACACACACACACACACGTAGGCACACACACCTTTTTTTGCAGCTGAATGTTGAAATTTGCATAACTTTCATTTTGTTCTTTGTGCTGAAATAACTATATGGTTGCTCCAATTACTTCATGGGCATGGATACAAAAAATAAAGACAAATACTTCATATCTGATAGTATGGCGTCCAGGAGGGGAGTCACACGTCGTCGGCTGACAGTGGTGGGATGTTGAACCTTGGTCTAGTGAAGAATGCCATCTTCTCTCTGTTAGAGTAAAGGACAGGATGAGAAGGTCAGAGCAGCGCCAAGGTGACTCTGACTCAGTAAGGCTTGTGTATCTTAATTACCTGATCACAATATCACAATACATCGTCAGTTTTTGAGTATATGAACGATTCTCATGTAAGCCAATGATTCAACATGATTTATATCACAGCTCTGAGGAATTCTCCAGTTATTCCTTACTCTTTATTCATCACCATCTAACCAATCAAGGTCAGATAATGAATAGAGTAAGGAATAACATGTGACAGACTGTGCCATAATACACAATAAAAATGCATGCTCTATACATAATGTGTGTGTGACAGCACAGTCTGGAGTGTGTTATTTGCCAACAATAACAATCTATAATTAATTAATGAACGACATAAATGGTTTATAGTTAGATGTAAGCTGTGAAACCTCCAAGAAAAGATCTGAATGTTAAACCGCAGATAAAGTCATTCACACATAGAAACACACACAGAGAAACAGAGACAGAGACACACAGAGAAACAGAGACAGAGACACACACAGAGAAACAGAGACAGAGACACACACAGAGAAACAGAGACAGAGACACACACAGAGAAACAGAGACAGAGACACACACAGAGAAACAGAGACAGAGACACACACAGAGAAACAGAGACAGAGACACACACAGAGAAACAGAGACAGAGACACACACAGAGAAACAGAGACAGAGACACACACAGAGAAACAGAGACAGAGACACACACAGAGAAACAGAGACAGAGACACACAGAGAAACAGAGACAGAGACGGACAGAAAAACAGACACAGAGATGCACACACAGACAGGCACAAACAGACACACAGACAGAGACACACACACAGGCAGACACACACATACGTACATACAGGCAGACACACACATACGTACATACAGGCAGACACACACATACGTACATACAGGCAGACACACACATACGTACATACAGGCAGACACACACATACGTACATACAGGCAGACACACACACGCGCGCAGGCAGGCAGACACACACACGCGCGCAGGCAGGCAGACACACACACGCGCGCAGGCAGGCAGACACACACACGCGCGCAGGCAGGCAGACACACACACGCGCGCAGGCAGGCAGACACACACACGCGCGCAGGCAGGCAGACACACACACGCGAGCAGGCAGGCAGACACACACGCGCGCAGGCAGGCAGACACACGCGGGCAGGCAGGCAGACACACGCGGGCAGGCAGGCAGACACACACGCGCGCAGGCAGGCAGACACACACGCGCGCAGGCAGGCAGACACACGCGCGCAGGCAGGCAGACACACGCGGGCAGGCAGGCAGACACACGCGGGCAGGCAGGCAGACACACGCGGGCAGGCAGGCAGACACACGCGGGCAGGCAGGCAGACACACGCGGGCAGGCAGGCAGACACACGCGGGCAGGCAGGCAGACACACGCGGGCAGGCAGGCAGACACACGCGGGCAGGCAGGCAGACACACGCGGGCAGGCAGGCAGACACACGCGGGCAGGCAGGCAGACACACGCGGGCAGGCAGGCAGACACACGCGGGCAGGCAGGCAGACACACGCGGGCAGGCAGGCAGACACACGCGGGCAGGCAGGCAGACACACGCGGGCAGGCAGGCAGACACACGCGGGCAGGCAGGCAGACACACAGGCAGGCAGGCAGACACACAGGCAGGCAGGCAGACACACAGGCAGGCAGGCAGACACACAGGCAGGCAGACACACACACAGGCAGGCAGACACACACACAGGCAGGCAGACACACACACAGGCAGGCAGACACACACACACGCAGGCAGACACACACGCAGGCAGACACACACGCAGGCAGACACACACGCAGGCAGACACACACGCAGGCAGACACACGCAGGCAGACACACACACAGGCAGACACACACACAGGCAGACACACACACAGGCAGACACACACACAGGCAGACACACACACAGGCAGACACACACACAGGCAGACACACACACAGGCAGACACACACACAGGCAGACACACACACAGGCAGACACACACACAGGCAGACACACACACACAGGCAGACACACACACACAGGCAGACACACACACACACAGGCAGACACACACACACACACACACACACACACACACAGGCAGACACACACACACAGGCAGACACACACACACAGGCAGACACACACACACAGGCAGACACACACACACAGGCAGACACACACACACAGGCAGACACACACACACACAGGCAGACACACACACACAGGCAGACACACACACACAGGCAGACACACACACACACGCAGACACACACACACAGGCAGACACACACACACAGGCAGACACACACACACAGGCAGACACACACACACAGGCAGACACACACACACAGGCAGACACACACACACAGGCAGACACACACACACAGGCAGACACACACACACAGGCAGACACACACACACAGGCAGACACACACACACAGGCAGACACACACACAGGCAGACACACACACACAGGCAGACACACACACACAGGCAGACACACACACACAGGCAGACACACACACACAGGCAGACACACACACACAGGCAGACACACACACACAGGCAGACACACACACACAGGCAGACACACACACACAGGCAGACACACACACAGGCAGACACACACACACAGGCAGACACACACACAGGCAGACACACACACAGGCAGACAGACACACAGGCAGACAGACACACAGGCAGACAGACACACAGGCAGACAGACACACAGGCAGACAGACACACACACACACAGACAGACAGACACACACACACACAGACAGACACACACACACACAGACAGACACACACACACACAGACAGACACACACACACAGACAGACACACACACACAGACAGACACACACACACAGACAGACACACACACACAGACAGACACACACACAGACATACACACACACACACACACACACACAGACACAGAGCTTGCAACAAAAACTACCGTAAATGTTAAATAAATGTCTCCTTAACCAAAAAAGTTCACATCAGCGATGACAAGTATTAGTCTGATAAACACCACATTACCAAATCTTTTAGAATCTACATTTCTTAGATCATGTGGGATGACTGCCATACTGATACTTGTTTACTACAGCTAAAAAAACAATAAAATATTAGAAGCAGCGCATTAATATAAACGTTGCTGTTACATGTGAGCATTCAAACACGCTGTTGTGTCAGTGTCTAGAACAGCAGGTGTGACAATGTGATGAATGTTGCACATAATCCCAGACAAAAGAAAATAAAAACATTGTTGATATGGCAAAACTTTCTGCCAGGAGAAGAGTATCAGTGTCAGTACTTTGTAAGAGTCAGAGTTAAAGCTGTAACTTCAAGCTTTTCACCACAGTAAAGTCTTTTAGTTTCGGAATGAAATAGAAATCGAGGGAATGATGACTTGTTCCACACACATTCCTCAACACTGCAATGATATTAATGATAATCCCAGTAAATAAGCTGCGCATCAGACTTTACAGCACAGAAGGACCTGTATTATTATTCAGTCAGGACTGAACACCTGCATATTAACACTGATGGGAATCAGTGAATCATTACACCCCAGTATACCAGATGAGAAGATACATACGACTCAAATCATTATGCTAATAACTTTGAGGAGGAAAAGCACCATGCAGCTGGAGGTTTACCTGAAAGTGTGCACAGGGAGCGGCTCTTTGTGGCTCTGGCCCCTCATCTGCAACACTTCTTTAGAGGCCTTTCGCAACCTTCTCTCAGCTGCCTCCTCCTGCCTCTGCTCCTGTCTGCTCTGCATCGCCTGAGAGAGAGAGAGAGAGAGAGAGAGAGAGAGGGGGAGAGAGAGAAACTTCCATTTACAGTGACTATATGGTTAACTGTTGAATTTGTAACTACTAATGTTAGCTTTCTAGCTTTTCAATGTGCCCATGTTCCCCCCAATGCACCAAGCTCAGACTTATTTCATTTCTACATTAGAGAGCCCACTTCTGAGTAGGAAACAGCATAAAAGTTGACATGGAAATCTGATGGCCAGTAATATTGTGGCACCTCTGCCCTCAGGGCCAAATTCCTTTATTTATTTAATGTATTAAAAGGTACACAGGTAAGTTTGTGTCTTCATCAATCGTGTGTTTTACGTGCATGTATAGGTATTACACTGATCTAAATGTGTAAAGTCTCACTGTTCGTTCCACAGAGTAATGGTAATGAGTTTAGGTGCAGTACTTGTCTGTGGGCCTCTCGCAGGAGGCTGCGGAAGCGCTCGTCCCTCAGGGCCCAGTGAGGTAGATCCACTGGACCACGGATGCTCTGAGGCCCCTGAACGCTCTGACTTGGCTCCTCCAGCCTCATCTTCAGCTCTCTCAGAGCGTTCAGCTCCTCACTCAGCTGCCTCTGCCGTGTGCGGCATGCCTGGAGGTCCAGCTCCAGATCCAGCGAGGTACGCGTGGGCTGCTCAGCCAGGGAGGAACGATGAGGCTGCTGCACACACCACACACTTTATACAGTCAAACTGATTTGTGTGGCATGGGAAGCATTTATAATTCATTCTTGACAGATTCTGCCTTACATTTACACAAATGTAAAAGTGCATTAATTTTTTTTTGTAACAATAATCATTATTATTATTATTATCATCATAAATCATTTATGCCATAAAATCACATGCAATTATTCATATTATTTTTTATGAATTAAAACAGCAGAAGGTTTGGGGATTCCTTTTTCTAATAAACTAGGTGATTTAAAAATAAATACATACAATCATGCTCTTATCAGTTTTCGGGAAGACTCTTTTGCTCACCTGTTTGTATCTCAGTGTTCTTCTCTCCAGAGTGTTTCTGATAAAGGGGGACTTCTTTGGGAGAGTGGAGCTGTCGCTGTCACTGCGGTACAGCTGAGAGAGGAGAATGTAGGGGGAGAGAGGGGAAGAGAGGGAGAGAATGAGTCCCAAGTGCAGCTGATCTCAATACAACAGTTTGTAAGTGTGACACTCACCCTGCAGACATACTGGCTGCGGGCTCCAGGTGAGAATGTGTGTGAGCGTGACAGTGTGCTTGTGCGCAGGAATGGGGGGCCGTGTCCATATCGCCCGGGCCTCTCCTTAGGCTGCATTCGCATTAGCTCTGTGTTGGTTGCCTTGTCAACCTGAAAGCATATGAATAGTATGTGTATTATACACACACAAGGTCATGTAGACACAGAGCAAGATTAGGACTGGACTGAATGATGTTTACACCAGACATCTTATTTCCACACTTTTTATATTTAATTAATTTAAATAGAAAACATAGAAAAAGTACATTTGTAAACACAAACCACAAGCTCCTTCCTAACTTTTAAATTGTTGCATGAATACTCATTTATCACATTTAAAGGATGAGTAAAAGTAAGTATTTAGGCATGCAAATGTCTGTTACCTTTAGAATGTGAGACCTTTCTGAATGAGGGACACAGCGCCCCCCTGTGGCTATACACAAGCCCTCAGCACACAGACCCTCAGGACACGGAGAGACAAATGCTGTGCTGTTACTGCAGCCACTGTCCACTGATTCAGCCTGCCAACTCCTAACACACACACAGAGAGAGAGAGAGAGAGAGAGAGAGAGAGAGAGAGAGAGAAGAGATGGGAAGAAAGATCTTCAGGTTTAAGATACAAAAGTTCCCAAGAGTTACCTACTTTTATCAAATTATTGATTTTATGTAATTAAATAACTATAGTACATATGACTATTAAAGCAACAGTGATGATGAGGCATAACGATGAGTACTAATCCAGTAAGCCTCATATTTTAATTATAAAGATTTACATATTTAAACATTTCTATATAATCATGTGTTACATGACCAGGATAGTTAGATATTTAAATTTCATTCATGATTCTGGCTTTACAACAGTGTACCTCTCAGACACAGCTTCTCCCTGCTCTTCCTTCCTTTCGAGCTCCTCCTCGCTCAGATCCATCTCTCTCTTCCCCTCATTCAGCTGTGCTGCCGCCGACACCTACAGACACACAGAACACAGGAGAGATCTGTCAGTGTGGGAGGTTTAGAGAATAAGTAACCATGTGCACAGTTTGAGCAATGTTCTCATTGAGCTCTGTCCTTACCTGTGCTCTGCTACGCTCTTCATCCTCCTCCTCTTCCTCGTCCACGCTGTGTCCGGGTTGGCACAGGCTCCTAGGCTCAGCCCTGTGGTTCTCCTGCAGCAGCAGCTGTATACGGTACCACTGGAACAACATTTCTGTGCTGTTCGCACAATCAGCCAGTGCCACCTGTGCTGAGCCCTGGCATGTGTACACACACACGCAGGCAGACACACACACACGCAGGCAGACACACACACACACGCAGGCAGACACACACACACACGCAGGCAGACACACACACACACACGCAGGCAGACACACACACACACACGCAGGCAGACACACACACACACACGCAGGCAGACACACACACACACACACACACGCAGGCAGACACACACACACACACACACACGCAGGCAGACACACACACACACAGGCAGACACACACACACACAGGCAGACACACACACACACAGGCAGACACACACACACACACACGCAGGCACACACACACGCAGGCACACACACACACACACACACGCAGGCACACACACACACACACACGCAGGCAGACACACACACACGCAGGCAGACACACACACACACGCAGGCAGACACACACACACACACACGCAGGCAGACACACACACACACAGGCAGACACACACACACACACACGCAGGCAGACACACACACACACACACACACGCAGGCAGACACACACACACACGCAGGCAGACACACACACACACACACACACGCAGGCAGACACACACACACACACGCAGGCAGACACACACACACACGCAGGCAGACACACACACACACGCAGGCAGACACACACACACACGCAGGCAGACACACACACACACGCAGGCAGACACACACACACACACACGCAGGCAGACACACACACACACACACACGCAGGCAGACACACACACACACACGCAGGCAGACACACACACACACACGCAGGCAGACACACACACACACGCAGGCAGACACACACACACACGCAGGCAGACACACACACACACGCAGGCAGACACACACACACACACGCAGGCAGACACACACACACACACGCAGGCAGACACACACACACACGCAGGCAGACACACACACACACACGCAGGCAGACACACACACACACACGCAGGCAGACACACACACACACACGCAGGCAGACACACACACACACAGGCAGACACACACACACACGCAGGCAGACACACACACACACGCAGGCAGACACACACGCAGGCAGACACACACGCAGGCAGACACACGCAGGCAGACACACGCAGGCAGACACACACACACACACACGCAGGCAGACACACACACACACACACGCAGGCAGACACACACACACACAGGCAGGCAGACACACACACACACAGGCAGACACACACACACACACACAGGCAGGCAGACACACACACACAGGCAGACACACACACACAGGCAGACACACACACACACACAGGCAGACACACACACACACACAGGCAGACACACACACACACAGGCAGACACACACACACAGGCAGACACGCAAGGACGCACCCATACAGGCAAAGATGCACACAAAGAAACACTTTAAAACTAAGCAATTTGTGTTTAAGAAAATGAGCATTTATTTCTAATGTTTCATTTATTTCTAATGTAACTATGAACTTTGGAATTGGTGATTGTACATATTCATCTCACCAGTAGTTCGTCATGCCCAAGTGGTCCCAGGGCACAGAGCTGAAGATGCAGGGTGTGGGAGACAGCGCCCCCAGGAGGCAGCAGAATCTGGAAACCCTCATTAAAGCTGATAGCTGAGCGTGGCTCCTGGGCCTTGCAGCAGTAGTATGTGCACGGCCTACTGGAATCCATGGGCAGCACGTGCACCTTCACAAAGCTAAAATAAAAATTATATTTAGACCAATAAATAAATTAAATAAATAAATAAATAAAATAAATAAAAACCCAAAGGAAAAAACTTTACAAAGTAAAACATGGTGTCTATACAAGCCACTATACAAGCTCATGCATAAATAAAAGCAGACTTACACTTTGTAGCCATCTCGTACAGTGGCCTTGCTCAGATATCTCACTTGGAGCACGTGAAGCAGCAGTGACATGGAACTGGAATCATACCTGCAGAAATTAACCCAAAAACCCTGGATTAGAAATAACACCAACCTTCTGCAGAGCCAGAGATAACATCACATCAATCTTAAGGTAATTCTCAGTGAACGACAAATCAACTAAAATGTGTTTCATTTGTTTTTAATGACCCGATGGCTGTGATGTTCACTATGAACAGCTAGCGTTATTATTTAGTTATAACGATGACAGTTGTCTGGCTACAGAAGCTGAAGGAAGTGTAATATTATTTCAGTCATCTAATACACAGTGGCACACAAAAATTCAGGGCATTACAAACTGAAAAGTGGAAAAAAAAAAATAAAAAAAAAAATCGAGCACCTTCAAAAAATAATTACAATAAAATAAAAAAATTATTTATAAAAAAAAAAATAAAAATTAAAATAAAATACACGAGTCAGATAATGCTCCTATCAAAAACTACATAAAAATAAAATGCACTTTATAAGTGCACGTAATTCAATAACAAGGCCAATGAAATCCCCAGATTCCTGTAGAAATGTATGAAACTTTCTGAATGACATTATTACAGTACACAAAAGTGGAAGCTGACAATAAATAAAATAAATACGGAGTTATATGTAAACGCACTTGTCGGCGTGTGTTGAGAAATCGTGCATTTCATAATGTCTCAGCATAGAAAGTCAGACTGAATCTAACTGAAATGTTAACAAATCAGGAAAAACACTGTTTATATGATTCAAAAATAAAAAAAACATCTCCGTGTGGTAATCAGAGGGTCTTTAAATTTTATCTAAATTATTTTACAGTGAAAATGATCCCCCGCGGCGAAGCATGTCTGTGGGATGAGTGGTGAACTACAAAGAGAAGCAGAGAGATAGAGAAGAGATAGAGAGAGAGAACGAGTGAGAGAGACACGCTTACAGGAGTCCCAGCTGGACCTGAGGGGATTCTGGAGAGCTGATTGCATCTCGGTTAAGCAGGACCTCGTCTGTCTCCTCTGTCCTGCTGGGAAGAACCATTTCACCAAATGATTAAGACACAGATGTCAGCAGGCAATACAGGAAATCTCACGAGTTAGCACAAGCAATCAAAAATAAGACTAACTACTAGATATTAACAACATATTTCTATAATGAGTGTGTAAACAGGGTCTGGATTGTTTTATACATGTGCATAGCACGGACAAGGATCGTGTCACTAATCTAGTACCACTGGATAGGGAGTGTTTTAGGTCAGGCAAAAGTTATGGCAGAAAACCAGAGAAACCCTTAATGTGCTTTCAGCGTTTCTCAAACAGCGCACACACTCCCTCGGCGTTCACGTCGACACGCTCCCTCAGCGTTCACGTCGACACGGCCCCTCGGCTTTCACGTCAAACCAGGTCTGAGACGTCGTTAAGCAGACGTCTGCTTGTTAAACTAGCTTTTTACTCACATGACCTTTGATAAAAACTAGCCTAGACAAGATTTTAAAGTAAATAAATACAGCTCCACATATTTGTCTATATATAATGTGTGTATAATATATCACACACACAAATACATTATATATAAGCTTAAAGTGTCTGTGTCAGAAAACAGAAAAACCCAAAGGTGGCCAGAAACTTTTTGTCCTTTGGCCATTAAACACTAAATAGATTATATTTTTTTTCAGATCAATATTTCTATTGTTGCAGAACACTACAATCGTTGTTATAAGACGTGATGAAAATACAAAGAAACATAGAAAAATGTTTTGGCAAATGATTCAAATTAATATTACTAACTAATGTATGGCAGTAATGTCCCAGGATTTGAGTGTGAAAACAGCATGATCGGCTTCTGTCTATTGTAAAAAGCAATATACTGTACGTGTGACAGCTGAATAGGATCACAAAATATAGGATTAAATATTCCTGGATATGAATTTCTTTGTATTCAGCTTGTGTGTGTGCGTCTGTGTGTCAGTCCATGTTAAAAATGCCACTCTGACCTTCTGCTCCAGGCCTCAAACACGCCGCTGTCCGTGGCTAACACGTCTTCATTCATACCGGCAGAGACACGGCGAGCCCGGCGGCGGCCGCTGCGTTTGACACTGTTAGAGCGAAGAGTCACTCCTGCACCTCCACACACACGCACGTACACACGCGCAGACAGAGACACACACACACAGACACAGTATGATGTTAACGATGTAACATAGTCAGCTTGGGACCATACATTGTTTTGGAGATAAACTATAAAACAGAGGAACATTCATTCATTCATCTTCTACTGCTTATCCGAACTACCTCGGGTCACGGGGAGCCTGTGCCTATCTCAGGCGTCATCGGGCATCAAGGCAGGATACACCCTGGACGGAGTGCCAACCCATCGCAGGGCACACACACACACTCAGTCACTCACGCAATCACACACTGGGGACAATTTTCCAGAGATGCCAATCAACCTACCATGCATGTCTTTGGCCCGGGTGAGGAAACCGGAGTACCCGGAGGAAACCTCCGAGGCACGGGGAGAACATGCAAACTCCACACACACAAGGTGGAGGCGGGAATCGAACCCCGACCCTCGAGGTGTGAGGCGAACATGCTAACCACTAAGCCACTGTGCCCCCCTCAGAGGAACATTAATTATATATTTTTTTACTCAGATGAAGGGGAGTGTAAACCTTTTCATTCTATTATATAACTTGTCACGTTTACCTAAATCTGTAAATATTTTCCAAAAAAAACAAAACAACTGAAGACAATAGTATCAAGGAGAATGTCAGGTAAAAATAGCAGGTCAATTGTGAATTCATTCTGTGGGGAGAAGAGTACATGGAAACACTTTTAGCAGACTTCTAAAAAGCGTCAGGTAAATGGTCTCTCCTCACCTGCAGAGCTGAACAGGCCCTGAACACCACCATCTCTACTGCCCTTGACCTCCAGAAGGTGAGCTGTTGTAGAACCTCCCGCCTCTCCTTCTCCAGGAAGAGCAGTTAGTTGCTGGGTTTGAACATGGGTTTGACCCCGAAGGCCCTCTAACACCAGGCTGCGCCCGGCTAGCTCCATGTACTCCTCTGTCATTTGAGTCAGGGGGCAGTCCGGAGGGCCCGAGTGGTACGGCGTGTCCATGGGAGAACTAGGGGGGGAGAGGGAGGAGAGAGAAGAGCGAGATGAGAGGGAGGTGAGAGACTGCGGAGCCTCGTGGACACGTTTGGGCCCTAGAACAGACGAGACGTCTCTGCAGGAAGGCTCCACAGGCATGGGGTAGCGCCAGTTAGGCTCAGGAATGTCCAGGCAGGCTTCTTGACGGTCGTATTGGGGCAAGCCGTAGATATCCGTAAAGCTGAGTGAGCTCAGAGAGCCACGGCTAGACGCCAACGATCCCCGACTTGAGGCAAGAGAACCACGGCTGCTGCTGGAGGACATGGTTAGGGTACTGGCTGAGAGACTGAGAAGAGAGACAAGACAGAACAAGCGATAAGTAATAACACTAACATTATTTTCAAACAAAGAATTACTTGGGTCATACTGTGTGATAGTGCTGTGGTTGCGTGTGTGATGCTGGTATGTGTGGATAATCTGAAGCACTAAGAAACATCACAGTTCAAAGGTTGCTTCTTCAGACTCCTACAGAGGGAAAGCAGTTGTGCCTGATCCATTCATACCAGCACAACACTCACTACCATACCATGGCACCATTGTTAGAGCATTGCCTTGCAAAGACTATGTACATATTCGGGGCTGGTCCATTTTATATAATGCCTAGTAGTCAACTGGGATATCAAGAGATCGTCAGGTTCAAGTGCAGGACATGCACATAACCGCGTACCTCTTGAGCTGAGAGTGAAGGTAGGTTGTGATGCGGGTTGCCTCCTCCAACTGTCTCAGTAATACATTCCTCTTCTCTTGCTGCAGTATCCTACACACACACACACACACACACACACACACACACACACACAAATACATTCAAAGTACTTAATTGCTTCAGTTATGTTTAACACAAGATATGAGTTACATCAGAAAACAAAACAAAACCAAAAAAATGAAAAAGAAAACCAACCACTCAACCTGGTTCATAATATCATGTGGAAGCCCCTCTTTTAAAATAACGACTTAAATTTAGTTTAAAGTTTTACCTGAGAATTATTTAAAAAGATATTAGGATTTACATGGTGCAAAGAAAAAAAAATGACACTATAGCTACACATCAAGTTGTCATTTACTGCCTTAATTAATATGCATATTCTGTTTAAGGACATTTCACTTAAAAAAAAAAAAAAAAAAAACCCTTAAAGAATATTTTGCTGGCGCCACTATATCACTCCTCAAGAGCAGCAGCTCCTGCTAAGGCAATAAGGGTGCCCTTATTTACTCAAAAGTATCTACACTAGACCACCATGGCTGAGCGCTTGTGATGTACAACAATGGCTCCATGATGATGGTTTGGAATGCAATATCAAATGTTTACTGATTTTCTGATTCTTCGTGCTGATAACAGCTTTTATCATCAAGGCACTGGGATTTATTCACTACAAGAAGCAGCACACATGCAGTCCAGCAACCCAGAATATTCTTATGACAGCAGTGTCATCTCTAATCGCATCACCTTATTCAGCTAGCATTTGAATGCTGACCTTTGGTTGGCCCCCTGACTCTGTGCGTTCTGGGCTTTCTGCACCTCCTCTTCCAACCTTTGTCTCTCCTCCTCTAGCTGGACCAGCACCTCCTGGGAGTGATGCTGCTCACCGAGGAGAGTCAGCTCCTGCAGGAGCACCTCCTTCTCCTTCAGCAGCTGCAGGCAGTCCCGGTCCCGGTCGGCCTCGGCACGTCCTGACCAGCTCTCGCTGTCCAACTTGGCCAACTGGTGCTGAATGCTGGACACTCTGAAGAGGAAAATCAGTGTAGTGAATATTTGCGAAAATATAATTGCCATTTCGAAAGACATTTTGAAACCATTCCAAGGTTTGATGGCTGGTTAGCAGTTGTAGATGTTCCAAAAAAAAAAAAAATCATCTTGTGGGTTTCTATAGAGCACTATTAAAGTTTCCTGCACTAGATGTCCATAGAGAAGAATTCAACATGTTCCTCTGAACTAAGTGTTGAGTGCTGGAAAGACTGCATCAGATTAAGTTTACAGGATGCAGGCTTCTTCACACAAAGTCTAAATTAGTTCATTAATTCATCTTCAGTAAGTACTGAATAGAGTTGAGGATGATCCAGAGCCTCTCCCAGAAGCACAGGATGGCATCAGGCAGAAAATACAGTTCTGGTTGGCATGCCAGTCCATCACAGGACACACGCATCCAAAATTTCCAATCCAAATACAGGCGTTTTATGAGATTGGAGAAAATGAAGAACCTGAAGTAAACCCACACAGACATGTGATGATCATGTGAAACTTTACACAGACAGTAAACTAAGCAAGCAGGGACCCTGGAGCGGTGAGGATGCAGTCCTACCTGCTAAATTCTTGTGTTATGTAGTTACAGATGAGGTGAATACAAGCAAAGTTGAAAACAGAATATTTGGCATGTAAACACATTTATTTTGTAAGTGGAAACGTTACTTTAATTACATTAAACAACATTGGAAGGCTTTGGTAAATGCATGACTCAAAGATTAAGCAAGATAAGAACGGTAAAGTGTGTAGGAGACTGACAGCTCGGCTATAGTGTCCAAAATAGTGGCACATCAGTAAATGTGACCTCTCATTTTGAAGGTTATAGCTCCTGTCTGTAACAGCATGTAGTAGAACATGAGTGAGCCACTGGTAGATCCTGAAATGTGTGTTTTGGATTTCAGGAGGCATGACTCAGTCAGAAAGCATGCAAGTTTCCACAGGTTTTCCCTGTGCTGTCGCTATGACAACAAGCGTCTCATAAGAAAGGTCCGCTTAAGTGTCAGTGCAATAAATGCAGCAGTGCTGCGTTGTCTTTAGTGGTAGAATAAGATATTTTATTGATGGTTTCTGGGTC